>NW_027532607.1:735900-761371 GCF_008692635.1 Crocuta crocuta
TAAGTTGTAGACTTGGGTTAACTGCTTCTCTTTCACCAAATTTGTATAATATATGGAGTCAAGATTAAAAAACATCACCTCTTAATTTATAATACAGAATTAAGATGTAATTTCACATGCTTGCTCCCATTTTCATTCTGCGTAGGTCAATCTTCCTTACTCATCTCAAAACAAATCAGTGACCTCACTAAATGAGCTCCACAAGAACCATTCTGGGCTACCCAGAAAAGACAGAGCTGTCTACAGTGCCTTACAACCCCACTAGGATGGGAAGATAAACTGCCTAACATCACTTCTGAAGACAAAGGTATATTTCTAGGCTTCTGCTATTTCATTCAGCTCCTTTTCTATCCAGGAATTTCAATGCTCTTCCACCTCTTATTCCCAGAAATATGTCCATTTTTAGTTAAAACTGCTGTGTAACTTCACAGATCAGTCAAGGAAGAGGTAAAAGAAAAATGATGTATTTTATATTACACATGGATGTTGAAGACTGTGTTAAGAGAAAGTCTCCTTCAGCAACAGAACACATCTGGTCCCTTTGCTTCCCCCCCCTCAGTTTTATGTAGTAGGTATGAAATTTCAATAAATATGCTAGTGACAAATGATGAGAAAGATAGAAAAGAGTGTAAGAAAATGCTCGGAGTCAGAAAAATAGCCCTAGGTTCAAATTTAGCTCGGTCTCTTACACACTTGTAAGCTGTAAGATTTTCTCTGTGCATTTAGTAACATATATGAAGAGGGGCACCTGGGTGGCTCACTCAGTTAAGCATCCGGCTTCGGCTTAGGTCATGATCTCACGGTTTCTGGATTCAAGCCCCGCATCAGGCTCTGTGCTGACAGCTCAGAGCCTGGAGCCTGTTTCATATTCTGTCTCCCTCTCTCTCTGACCCTCCCCTGCTCATGCTGTCTCTCTCTCTCTGAGATAAATAAGACCTTAAAAACAATTTTTTAAAAAAATAACATACATGAAGATACCTGTATATAGTACACACTGCAGGTACAGAAAGTGTTTTTCTTTCTCGCTCTTAAGGCATGGGAGCTTTTTTTTTAAAACAAGCTCACTGAATATAAAAATTAAAATACAATAGTTGAGTTCATAGCAGCACTCTCAACAATAGCCAAAACATGGAAAGAGCCTAAGTGTCCATCAATGGACGAATGAATCAAGAAGATGTGGTTTATCTATACGATGGAATACTACATGGCAATGAGAAAATGATATTTGGCCGTGTTTGGCAACATGGATGGACCTTGAGGGTGTTATGCTGAGCGAAATAAGTCAGGCAGAGAAGGACAGATACCATATGTTTGCACGTATAGGAGGATTAGGAGGAACTTAACGGAGGACCGTGGGGGAAAAGAAGGGGGGAAATAGTGGGGGAGAGGGAGGGAGGCAAACCATGAGACTCTCTTGAATGCTGAGAACAAACTGAGGACTGATGGGTGTGTGTGTGTGTGTGGGGGGGTGATGGGCATAGAGGAGGGCACTTGTGGGGATGAACACTGGGTGTTGATGGAAACCAATTTGACAATAAACTATTTATAAAAATAATAATAATAATAAAGTACAACACAATAGTTGGGGCACCTGGATGGCTCAGCTGGTTGAGCATCTGACTCTTGAATTTGGCTCAGGTCATGATCCCAGCCAGGATCATGGGATAGAGTCCCGTGTCGGGCTCTGACCTGAACCTAGAGCCTGCTTCAGATTCTCTGTCTCTCCCCTACCACCTCTCAAATTGAGGAGGGGGGAAAAAAAAAAAAAGGTAGAGTACAGAGGAGTTCCTAAACACTATCCTTTTTCCAAAAAGCAAAAGGAATCATTACTCCCTAAAGAAACTCTCAAGACTCTCTAAATCTGGAAGTTAACATTTAACTTCTAACAGAACAGAAATTGGTAGTCAACTGGTGGTAGCTTTCAAATACTTTCTTTTTTGGAATATGTTACTTTAGGAAAATTAATGTTAACATGCTTAGAAAGTAAATCTTTAAAAAGAGAAAGCCTCACCTTCTAATTCCCCAACCTAAGACAATCTACAGTTGACCACCAAACCTAGATTTATCTCATGAAAAGGTCTATACTACTCAGGCAATTCTGGCAAATCTTGGAGCAGGATGGGAAATGGAAATATCAGTCCACTTTATTAAAACACAGGCAGTTAAAAACCTCCCACTTTAATAACTCGAAAAGTAGTCAAGCACTTGAAGCAACTGCTAACTTGAGCAACAGATGCTCACATCTCAGCTCTGTGATTACATGTTCACTTGACCATGAACAAACTGCTTACCTCTCTGACCCTCTACTGGTTTACCTTTAAATTTGTAAGTAACAATAAAACGCTTACCACAGTGCCTGACACATGGTAAATGCCCAAAGACTTCTATTACTACAATGATATAAGACCAAATGCATGTTACTTTATCTTTGGGGTCAATTTCATTGCTTATATGCTATATAGGCTTGAACAGTATCCCTCCAAAATTTATACAACCCAGAACCTATAAATGTGTCCTTATTTAGAAAGAGGGTCTTTGTGGATATAACTGGGTTAAAATGAACCCTTCAGTGTGGGCCCTAAATCCCAATATGACTGGTGTTCTTCTCAAAGGGAAGCGTGGGCACAGACACACAGACGACACGTGAGGACAGAGGCAGAAAGTGGAATGACGCGGCTGTGAATGGAGGAACACGAAGAAATGCCAGCAACCACCACAAGCTTAGGAAGAGGCAAGGAAGGCTCCTTCCCTAGAATCTTCAGAGGGAACATGGCCTTCCTGACACCTTGATCTCAGAATTCTAGCCTGCAGAACTGTGAAAAAATACACTTGTGTTGTTTTAAGTTACTGCTCAATTTGTGCTTTGCTACAGCAGCCCCAAGAAACTAATCCATTTGTTTTACACAGACATTGTATAAATGCAGATATTTAATAAAGGTGTCAATTTTCTTGATGAATTATTAGGATTATCATTAAACTTTTACTCTTCCTGTCACAATTTTGTAACATTGTGTATTCAGACTGCAGAGCAAGAAAATGTAATTGTGAATGCCTTATTTTACAGACTGTGAAAACTAAGGCTCAGAAAGATTCAGTGACTTCTCTTCCCAAGCGTATATAGCTGTATGGTAAAGAAAGCACTAGAACCAAAGATCATCAAGCCCAAGCCTGGCATTTGGATAGTTAATATATGCACAAACTCCAGAATAAATACTTTCCAGATATTTAGAAATATCTAAGACTTTTTAGAAAGTTTCCCCAAACTGATGAACATAAAAATATCCATGATGTGACTTGGCTAAAGATGTGTATTATGGTATGCTTTAGAATTTTATTAAAGGGCATAATTAAAATTGTCATCAAAACAGGTAACAGAATGGAGTCCTTAAAATGCTTCCCCAAAAAACAACAAGAAGAGCACTTCAGTGGAATTTTTGGAATAAAAGCTTAGATGACGTATATGGGAGGCTGTAGACTTTTAGTTCAAACTCTTATCACTGTATTTTGTCAGCTGGTCATCCTTTAACTTTTGGCCTACTAATTAATTTAATGCACAGTCTACAGTATAGTAGTTCTCTGGAGGCTTTGACCAGCACCAGGGCACGACAAAAAAAGTGATGTGACACTTATTTTAGGAGCAGTCGACTCTTCATCTAGACCAGTGTCCAGTCATTGGAGCTTGATCAACTACCACAAAACCACCACAGTGTCAAGCTCAAAGACAATAGTTCTATGAGAAGAATCAGGACTCTGCAGATAGGAGGACACACAAAAAAACAAAATCTTGTAAGAATGTAAAATCCATGAAAGGAGGATTTTTATTTATCACTGTGACCCCCTGTAACGAGAACAGTGCCTCATACATGGTAGGCACTCACCCGTTTGCTAAATGGATGGCTTTTCCATGTACATTTATCTCTCAGTCAAACCCAAACTGAGTAAGGGACTTTTTTCTAAGTTGATTTTTAAGAAGAAAAACTACCACATTAGACAGTGTCAAAGTGAAAAGTTCTGTTGTCCTTTGCAGACAGGAGGGCACAGAAAACCCAAAATCCCAAATGCCAAGGTCTAATTTCACTGGAATAATCTTTCACAAAAAACCCTATTTTCCTCAAGAAAGCAAGGGAAGCTTAGTGGTAAAACAGAAATGCATCAAAGTAAAAAAAAAATCAAGATGAAATCCTCAGTCATCATCACTTTTCCATAAATATAACAAATATGAGTTGCATCAATGGCTTACATTATATAGTGTCTTTTTTCTTATGTTTCCTATTAGCCAAAATATAGGAACTGTTTTGTTCTAAACACATGTTCAATTTAACATTAACTAATAGTGTTGTCTGCACTACACTAAACAACATCAGGCCCTTAAACAAATTAAACCACTATAGCAGATCACATTAAACCATTCTCTTTGACATAGCTAAGAGTTATTGAGGGATGGGGAAGAAAAGGGATAATGGTAGTTTTTAACTGGGCTGAAAAAGACCAGACGTTTATCTCTTACCTTATTAGCACGTATCTGCTTATAAATATCTGTTTGCTGCCGAATTCGATATTCCAAGTCAGAAACATGAGCCTGAAGCCAGTTCCAGCGGCTGACAATAGCTGCTCGGTCTGCAGCCCATCTCCATTCTGACCTGCGCCTCCTAAAAGGAAAGAAACTGATTGAAATCCCAAAGCACCCATTTACAGCAAATGGGAATGGGAGGGTTTTAACATTTAAAGGCCTTTATACCAACCGACTCTAGTAACAAGAAAAACCCAAGACTGTATGTATACATGTGTGTGTGAGTCAGAAGACACACATGGAGAACACTTGGGAAGTATAGATACTTCCCAAATTAACTAGCTGAATTTGCCTTCTAGTATCGTGATCCTGTGGAAATGTCAGAGAAGAGATAGAAATATTCTCAAGAGACAGAAGTATTTTCTATGTTACATAAGACATATATAAACAATAAAGATCATCTACACAGCAAATCCAAAAGACACCACAAATTATTAAAGCTAAGAATTCAGCAAAACTGTTAAGATCATTGTGCAAACCTTGAAGTGTTGCTTTGTGCCAACATGTAGAAAATGTTTTTTTTTTTAAAGCACTATTCAGAACACCAACAAATGCTAACATTATACACAAAAGATCTGTAGAATAGTGAAAAGAATTTAATGGAATACTGTTTATTTTTATTGATTAGTATATCTATCAACATGAGTAAATCTCAACAATATGGAATGGGAAAACTGTAAGAAAACTAAAAAGAATAAACATAAAATAAGAATTGTTACCAATACATATAGTATATATAAAAACATGCATAAAACAGATACTCAATAATTCAGGATTAGGGTGCTGAGAAAAGGAATGGAGAAGTCAGATTTCAGCTCAACCTGTAACGTAATATTTGATTCTTCTTTAAAAACAGAGACACTGGGGCGCCTGGGTGACTCAGTCGGTTAAGTAAGCGTCTGACTTTGGCTCAGGTCATGATCTCACGGTTTGTGGGTTCGAGCCCTGCATCGGGCTCTGTGCTGACAGCTAGCTCAGAGCCTAGAGCCTGTTTCGGATTCTGTGTCTCCTCTCTCTGACCCTCTCCTGCTCATGCGGTCTCTCTCTCTCCCTCTCAGAAATAAATAAAACATTAAAAAACAAAAACAAAAACAGGGGCACCTGGGTGGCTCAGCTGATTAAGTGTACAACTTTGCCACAAGTCATGGTCTCATGGTTTGTGGGTTCAAATCCCACATAGGGCTCTGGGCTGACAGCCTAGAGCCTGCTTCAGATTCTGTCTCTCTCTCTGCGCCCCCACCAAATAAACATTAAAAAAAAATTAAAAACTCCAGGGGTACCTGCACCTGGATGGCTCAGCTGGTTAAGCGTACAACACGTGATTTCAGCTCAGGTCATGGCCTCTGTGCTTTGTGTGCAACGTGCTTTGGATTCTCTCTTTTTCCCCTCTCTCTTGCCCCTTCACACCCCCCCCAAATAAACAAACACTTTAAAAAAAAAAAACAACAAACAAACAAAAAGTCTAGGGTACCTGGCTGATTCAGTCGAAAGAGTGTGCAACTATTGACCTTGGTGTCATAAGTTCAAGCCTCATGCTGGATGTAGAGATTATTGTAAGAAATAAAAAACTTTTAAAAATACAATAAAAATTAAAACAAAGTCTGATAGAAATATGACAACATTTTAACATTCCTTAAATATTAAAGGGTATATATGGTACCTAGTATATTCTGTAATCAAAATATTTGACAATCTTCCACAGAATTCATTTTCAACAAAGCAGTAGTCACACTGACCATAGTCCCACCTCCAGTCAGGAAGGATATACATAGTCACTACCAATGATTTTAAATGGCTATTAAGAGAACTTTCACAAAGTCTACTGATGGGGTAAAAAAACAGTATAATGTCAATAATAAAAGACAATACATCAAACCATAGTAGGGTTAGAAATGAGTTAATACTTTTATTTTTTAGCTTTTTAAAAAAATGTCTATTTTTGAGAGAGAGAGAGAGAGAGAGAGAGAGAGAGAGCGAGCGAGCACAGAGGAGGGGCAGAGGATCCAAAGCAGTCTCTGTGCTGACAAGCAGACAGCCCGATGCAGGGCTGGAACTCACAAACCACAAGATCATGACCTGAGCCAAAGTCAGATGCTTAACCAACTGAGCCCCCCAGGTGTTCCAGAAATGAGTTAATTCCTAATTATACCATTATAATTAAGACCAAGGATAGCAATGGTATTTTACTTTTATTTTATGTGGTCCAAAAATAAGCCACTGAGGCCAACTACTGTCATAAAGTATTATCCAATTATTTCTCTTGTAGAAAGGAGAGATTTTATAGTTACCTAATCTTGATGGGATCAGTAAAAGCTGTAAAGATACTTTTTTAAAATGTATTAATTATCTGGATTAATGTTGGCTGCAGGTCTAGTTCTAGCTCAAGTTCAGGAAAGAACCTCAAGAAGTAAAGTATAACCACTTAATGATCATTCCTGAACTATAAAAATGTTCCCCCTTTTCTAAAACAGGCAAGACTAGTTAACCTGCAGAGCCACTTTCCAACTGTCATTCCTCTACAAGGTTCCCCCCTTTCCTATCCAGCAAACTCTTGGTTTTACAAGTCATTCATTCCCGAAGCTATCACGACACCAAATATCCATATACTGTTCACCACTGGGCTACTCCAATAATTTCCCCAGCTACTACTCCTAACGTAAGTCACACACTACTTTTCCTAAACAAACTCCCCTCAAATCTCATTTCTTCCATCACTATTATGTGTAAAGAAGCATACAGCTCTTGTGGCTTCTTTTCAAATCTTAAGTCTTCAAGAAAACAAAGTGTAAGGATGGTCAAATATTGTAAAAGAGCAATTCAAAAACAAAAAGTGATTAATAAAACACAACATCCATTTAATGCCAGTATATTCACAAATTTATTTTAACAACTGACAGTGGCTAGCCAAAACAAAACCCTAATGTTGAAAGCTAAAGCAAAAGAAAGAACCACTTCCTGGCAAATTTACAGCACTTCCTCTTTAGTCACTCTTGGTGGACAAAGAATCCTGGCAGTCTCTTCCAATGATCCTGAACTTAGCTCATAAGCCTTCTCATGACAGTGTTCCAGGACACCAAGCACTCTAAATTGACAAAAAAGATGAAACCTATTTGTTATCTCTGAATTTAGACAAATCTTAACCAAAAGATTTTATTTTTCTTTCTTGTCTGATGTCCCAGGGGGTGGGGAGGAGAAATAAACCCAAACACTTTTAAATCTGTTTGGAAGTCTGAGAATATAAAAAGAAAAGAAAATTACTTAAAACATTTCAGTTCATAAGAACTTTGATGAATAAGTACTATTTTTCTTTGATATTAAGGAATAGCCCTTTTAAATTTTCCTAAGGTCAAAACTAACAAGTCTGCAATACAGGTATTTTTCTAAGTATCAACAATAAAGTGAGCCTCCTAGTAAGATTTTTTTGGAAATCGGCTAATAAACTAATTAAAGACAGACAGCATAAAGGGAATACTGAAATTCCCAAATTATGAACAGGTTTCATTCTACAGATACATTTGTCATATGACAGTTTAGCACTAGAAATGACTTTCAATAGGAAGTTGTCCCAATATTGTAATGTAATTAATGAAAACATGGAAAACTCCACCCAAATGTCCCAAGAAGTATCTTGTGTTTAAAATACCAGCAATATGGGCAAAAGCTAAACTATTAGCAAAAGTGAGAGAGGTACATAGTTAACAAGTTGGAGGTAACCTATGAAGATGTTACCACACTCCAGTGATAGAGGAAAACAACATTCAACATTATTCCAAGAATAAAATCTTCACATCTCTCTCTTTTTCCCATTACAGATACAACATGCCACAGAACCTCAGTTTACCAGAGGTAGAGGTGGATTTCCCAATATTCAAAAATGTAAATTTATTACTCTGATAATTTACAGATTAAAACAAGAGACACTGATTATTAGTTATATAGACTTCAAAAAGAGTACATAACTAAGGATGCAGAGTGACGATTATTTAATGATTGGTTTTTAATGTAGTCCTTATGAATGATGAATAAAAAAAGATATGGATTCCAAAACAGATGAGTCTTTCAATTCTTGTTGTTTATTCTGTGCTAACAATTAGAGAAATAATTGTTTTAACTGTGTTATCTGTGCAGGACACTAAAAATTTTTTTTAATGTTTATTTAAGTGGGGGGGGGGAGGAAGCGGGAGGGGGAGGGAGGGAGTCAGTCAGTCAGTCAGTCAGTCAGTCAGTCAGTCAATCCCAAGCAGGCTCCAAGCTCAGTGCAGAGCCTGACATGGGACTCAATACAACTGTGAGATCACAACCTGAGACTATATCAAGAGTTGAATGCTCAAATGATTGAGCCACCCAGGCGCCCCCTAGAATGCCTCCTAATCTATGATTCTGCTGTAGGCTTTACTCCAGTTTATATCAAAATATGTCTATATAGAGGCACCTGGGTGGCTTAGTCGGTTAAGCGTCCGACTTTCGCTTAGGTCATGATCTCGCGGTTCGTGGGTTCGAGCCCCGTGTCGGGCTCTGTGCTGACTGCCAGCTCAGAGCCTGGAGCTGTTTCAGAGTCTGTAACTCCCGCTCTCTCTGACCCTCCCCTGCTCACGCTGTCTCTCTCTCTCTCTCTCCTAGGAAAAAAAAAATGTCTATATATTCCAGGCTACTATCTGAGTGGGAATTCACTTTAACTCATATTTTGCTCTTTTATAAGTATTTTATTGTTAAATTTACTTTGTCTCCATGTGCTGTATAAAAATATCTATTAAAATTTTACACTATGGATTGATTTTTGGTTACCTAAATTCAGGAAGATACAGTACCAATATTTCCTTTGGTAATACCACATGAACAATACATTTAATGTTGCCAGCTACATACCAGTATTTATTTGTATAAAACAGTACATGCTGTATAAATAGAGTTCGTTTTTAAATTCTTTAAATGTTTACTTATTTTTGAAAGAGAGAACGCTTGCAGGGGAAGGGCAGAGAGAGGAAGACATAGAATCTGAAGCAGGCTCCAGGCTTCGAGCTGTCAGCACATAGCCCAATGTGAGGCTCAAACTCACGAGCTGTGAGATCGTGACCTGAGCCGAAGTCGGACACTTAACCAACTGAGCCACTCATGCGACCCAAATAGATTTCTTTTTTAGCTATGTGAATTTATACTTTAAGGGTTCTTTTTAGTGGGTTAGAAGAATATTACCACATATCCAGACTTGAGGATGTTTTATACGATCCAAGATTATAGAAATATTTATGGTACTTACTTGAACAAAAAGTCATTTCCTCTAAAAAAGCTCTTTTATTTATAAACACTTTGAAACTACACAGTGGGAAAGCACTTGAAAATTCAGGGTTCAGCTTACATGTTGGCCAATACAGAAAACAAAGAAAGTGATTTTTGTTTTTAATTTTTTTAAATCATCTTTAATGGAATTGTTTCATTAGAAGAGGAGAAACAGATCAACACGGGGACTTTTATGTAAGAAGATTTAACCTCTCTTAAATGTGGCAACCAAGCTCCTATTTTTATTACAAATTAGGAATTATACATTGAATCCTCAAAGGTATCACTAAAAAAACCCTCTTCTATTGCACCAACCCTAAGATCTGTAAGATTCTATTGCATTCAGATGATCTGAATCAAGTCAGAAGTGGTGTTAACTACTAACTTTGCTAAAATAAAAGCATTAAGGAATGTAATTTCTGCTAACACAGAGAAAAATAAGAATTCGCAATACCATGCCCTTTATTATACCCAATGGTAACTTCCTGTCAATGAGTTCAACAAAAGAAGTTGCTAATATAACAACTCTTTCTATTTGATAAGCCCTATCTTCAATGCCTACAGCACTGCCACAGACAGTATAGCAACAAACAGCAGTGGGAGATACTTCCTTTTTCTCAAAGATAAACTAGCACAAGTTGACTTTCTACTTAAAAGTAACACTAAAGTTGGGCACTGAACCATGTCATACTTGACCTAGTACGGTCTTTAATGCAATCACCTAGTTCTAGTCCAAATGGAAAACATGTAAATCCAGTAGAACAGTGCTGGTGGATGATACTTTCTCCTAATCCGGAATTTAAAATTTTTTTTCATTAAATAATAATGAATATGCTGGAAAGATCTGAATGGTGGTAATTCCATCTTTGATTCTGATTTCATTTCTATTTCCAGTTCTTTCACTTTATGTAAAATAAGTTCTAGTAACAAATTAAAAAGTAAAAATGACTGTCCACGGCAAGCTACACAGTACTATGTTAAAAAACTGGCACCTAAATTATTTCAGAGTTATGTGCTACTTCCAAGAGTGCAAGATTCTGAATCTCCAGGTTCTTTAGATGACTTATAAAACCAATACAATCAAGTAAAATTGAGATCATCGCTGAACATGCAGAGCATTTGGCTGCTAGATTCACGGTATCCAGGGCAAGAGTCAGGGTCACAAGAATAGAAAATCTTGACATTATTGAGAGTCCTATTTAAAAAATGTATATACAAGTATTCACTAACTAGCTCAAAAGCAGTATGAAACCAACAGGGGAAAGAGCAGGAACACAGGTTCAAACCAAGTTCTCACTTTTATTTACTTTATGTGAACCTAAACATGAAAACTAGTCTCTGGAAATAACAGCAACATCTGCCTCACGGAAACATGGCATTCATAAAATGATAAAACCCTAACTGCAAAGTACAATATGTGTATTAGAAAAGATTAAATAAACATAACCTTGGATTTCAATTCTGTATCATAAAAGATACAAAAGAAGGGAAAAGAAGAGAAATAAATCTCAAAGAGAGAGACAAATACAGGAAATAGGGTTTCAGTTAGCAGTAGAATTCTGAGTTTGAGTGCTTGGCTGCAGAGTCACCTAAAGGAAGCTCCACTCTGAACAGCAAAACTAAAGTACAGTTTCCTTTGAATAACATGGGGGGTCAGGGATGCCAAAACTTAACTACTAACTGCCTTCTGCTGACTGGAAGCCTTACCTTTAACAACAGTCATTAACAGATACTTTGTTACTGTATTCTTCCAATGAAACTAGAGAAAATAATAAGAAAACCCTAAGAAAGAGAAAATAACATTTATGGTGCTGTAGTTATAGAAAAAAAAAAAATCCATGTACAGCGGACCCTCCCAGTTCAAACACATGTTGTTTCAAGGTTCAACTGCAGTTCATTAAGAATGAACAGACCACTGTATTCAGTGACAACTTCAATGACATTACCTTCTGCCCAAATTTACAGAGATGGAATAAAGTACAGGGTGGGGAGGAGTCTATCATCATATATCTTTCATGTTTTAGCTGTAATATAAAAAACTTAGATGAAAATGGGCTAAGAAACAGTTTGTATCTATCATTCTAACTGGTTATAAGTTTCCTAGAGAGGTTTGTAGTAGTAATCAGAAATAAATGTACCAGAGCCAATTCTAAACTGCCAATTCATCCTGATAAAGACTCTGAGGGTTGAATCCTTTTGTCCTACTGCCTAACCAGATTACTTCTGAAATTGAAAAGAGATTTGTGTATTTTGTCAAAATTATTTCAGCCAAACTATCAACCATCATGAACTCTTCCACCTCCTCCGAATGCTATTTAATATTTAAGCATCTATTATTTACTGCCAGGGATTGTAGTAGGTGCTGGGGATACAGTAATAACAAACAAGAACTGTGGCTCATTAAGCTTAGAGTTTAATGGGCAAGACAAATATTAATAAATAATCATGCAAAATGTTTAACTATGACATCAGATCTGGAACACTTCTCTGTGTTATAAACATTTAACCTAAGCTCCAAAGAATAAATCAGGACTTGGACAGGCAAACTTACTGTGGATTAAAGGTCTCAGGAGTGGTGGGGGGATGTGGTGAGGTGCTTAAGATACTGGGGGCTAACATGTATACAAGACTGTGCACCTGGGGCTCAGACAGTGAACAAAGAGAAGAATGCAGTGGAGTTGGCACTGGATATGGGTAGGTGGGGCCAGATCACAAAGAACTCTGTAATCCATGTTAATTTTATGAAAAAATATTAAGTAGTTTTAGTCTTGGCCTATGTTCTTACATTTATCTTGGACGCTTTGTAAATGAACTTTCAAATACAAGCTAATGGATAATGAACTCCCACATAATCATCAACCAATTTCAAGAATCATGAACTCTTGGCCACTCTTATCTCATCTAAAACAGCTCTCTCTCATCCCCATGAATTTTGAAGTGATCCCAACTATTAGATCATTACATCTGTGTATATTTCCATATGTAGCTCTAAAAGGTAAATTCACACAAAATATAGTATACTATATACTATATTATAAATACATATACACCCACACACACACCATACCATACCGTGTATCATATATTTGTAGTATAATATACTATATACTTTCATAATTTGAAAAACAATAATTCCTTAATGTTAAGTATCCTGGACTGTCTCAATTGGTTTGTCTAAATCAAACACAAGTAAGATCCACACACTGCATCTGGTTAATGCACCTCAAATTTCTAACAGAGATCTTATGTTTTCTCTTTGCAATTTATTTGTAGAAAAAAACAGATCTATCCTTTTAAAGGACAAAAAGTAGATTTTACTGTTTGTTATCCTTGTAACAAAGCTCACACTTTTTAACTTTATAAACTCAATCTTTAAATTACTTTTAGTTTGTTATTTAGTGTTTATTTAGTACAGATCAACAAATTATTTCTACTTTTATACATTTAATTTTTACATATTTAAGACTAAGATGTGCTAAAACACACCCAACCTTAAAGATTTAAGGTACTCCAAACTCTTCTCAATCCCCATCTCTTAGACTTTTTATTAATCATGGTAACATTCACATAATATGTAATTCTGCCATGCACAGTAAAAACAAAAAATGTAGTAATTCTTCAACAGCCCCTCAGCAGCACTCAGGTGCATCTTTTATGCCTGAAGCTCACCTTCCTCTGGCAAAGTTTTTCCTGGCAAACTTTAGCTTGGAATTCATTACTGTGTATTCTTCAAGCTTAGTGTGATCCTCTTATTTTGTTATTTACGTGTTCTGTATTTTCAAGTCATGTCATGAAGACCTTGACTGGCCTTCAACTAGATTATCCATGCCTCTTTATGGGCACTACCTACCATGTGGTTTTAACTGTAGTTCAATTTTCAATGGTATCTGCATACATGTAGTTTACAAATAAGAATTCCAGGAAATCTATAACATGAGACTTATTTAGGTAATGGCTTATCCTGCTTAATTTTCAAACTGTAAAAAAATACAAAAAAACCCCAAAAAACCACACCTAACTGAAGCTTGAAAGACCCAGAATGCCTTTGACACACTGAAGTATTCCAATGGAGAAAAACACAGCATGACAAAGAAGGATGGAAGTAGCTTACAGTTCTTCTTGGCTGGCGGAAGGACTAGACAAAAACTGAGTGTGAAGATTCAGAACAAAACACTGGCCTAGTTACTGTGTCTTTTTTAGAGAATAGGACTCTGTTATGCTTCAAGAATAAAGCAAATGACAAAGTTAATACTGAAAGACTCTCAGTTATACAAAACCTGCTACCCCAGAGTGGCTCCTTCCGAGTGAACCAATCAATTTTCTGTTACTTTTCTGTCTACAGAGTCTACACTTTTAGAGTAGATTCCATTTTAGAACTTTTCAAAAATCAAACTGAGGTTAGAATATTCCTAAATAGTCCCACTTGTTCAAGAACCCATAAAGTAAAGAGTAACGATTTTTTTTTTATCTAGTCCACTCACCTAAGCAGGAGACTGAAAAGGAGCGTATCTTACAACTTAAAAGTACTTATTCCAAACAGCAGGGGAATTAGAAACTTCTCATAAACATCACAGACTGAAAAGAAAACAACCCTTGTATCTTCATCATTTCCTAACTCCCCAGCCTTGGGAGTTAGAGTGGAGTGGAGGATGCCAGGCACCACTTCTTCCATGGGGCAACCTGCTTCTGGCGATCTCTAGAAAAATGAAAGAATCTATGGATTCAGCCTCATAGAATAACTATATAATAACAGAACTGCTATAAGGAAATGTTCTTCTCATTTAAAAAACAAAACACAGCTTGTTATAAAGAATATAGTGGATGGAGTTAGTAAACGCTAAACTCCAAATCCTGGCCCTACCATTTAGCTAGCTACCTATAATCATTGAGCCAGGAATGGAAATATGAAAAAGCCAAGATTCTTATCAATGCTCAATGTCCAGGAATGATGTTCCAGCTTCAGTGTGTATAAGAACTATCTGAGGGGCACCTGGGTGGCTCAGTCGGTTAAGCGTCTGGCTTCAGATCAGGTCATGATCTCGCAGTTTGTGGGTTTGAGCCCCGTGTCGGGCTCTGTGCTGACACCTCAGGGCCTGGAGCCTGCTTTGGATTCTGTGTCTCCCTCTCTCTCTGATTCTCCCTGCTCACGCTGTCTCTGTCTCTCTCTCTCTAAAATAAATAAAACATAAAAAAAAAAAAAAAAGAACTATCTGAGAGTTACGGTGAGTCCCAGGGACTTGCATGAAAAGAAGCTTCTTCGATAGTTCCTATGCAAGAAATGAGCAAGACCATACGTTCAGAAACACTACTCAGCTACTGAGGTTCAGGAATAAAAGGATTCATCTCAAAGAAAATAAAGTTGAATCAAAAATCAATTGGTCCAGGCAAGATGGTATGGACTCTTCTTCCAGCACATCCCTGCAAAAACACAACTATAAACCCTGGAAATAACACAAGAGGCAATCAAAGAAAAGCTCTGAAAGGTGGAAAAATGAAGGAACGGGTTAGGGACTTCAAGACAAGAACAACAGAGTGTGATGGCATTTAAAAAATCCCATTCAATCAAAGGTAACCCTGGCCTAGGATTTCCTAACTTCCAGCCTAGCAACAAAAGTGGCCCAGAAAGGCTCATCACTCCCCTGGATGGAATAGGAATACCCACTCACCACCCCGCCCTCCACCAACCATACCAGACAAGTTCTGCAGCAACAGAAAAGGGGAATGCTCAGGAGGTCAGCAAACAATAGGAGGCCAGGGAAAAACATTATTACACTTCTCTCTTTACTTTTTACAACAAAGACTCACTATGTCTAATCTCTCTCCTCCCGTTATCTCTTAAATCCAAGTTCCAAGTTCTCACCCCCACTACTGGGCTGAAACTGCTATTCAAGATCACCAATGACCTCCACTGTGCTAAATCCAATTCTCAGTCCATATCACTCAAACCATTAGCAGCATCTAACACAGGTGATCACTCTCTCAAAATACTTTCTTCATTTGTCTTTCAAGACATCATGTTAACCTGATATTTCTCTTGCCTTTTTGAATTCTTTTGAAGACTCCAATTGCCCATACCTCTAAATCTTACTACACTCACTTCCTAGTGGATCTTATCAAGTATCATAGCTTTAAGTATGGTCAATTATTTCTGACTCTCAAATTCTTATCTCTAGTCAGAACTGCTCCCCTGAATTGCAGATTCCTGTAAACACCTGCCAACTCAACACCAGCATCTGAATGTCTAAGAAGCATCTCAATCTTACTATTCAAAACTGATACTCCTTCTTCCCCATCCTTTATACCATTCCAAACCTCCTTCAGTTGGATTGATCAGTTTACATAAAAAACCTTGGTGTTATCCTGAACTCTAAGTCCTTACCCCCTCTTTTCTCTCTCACACACACCTCCTCCTTTCCCCAGCGCACGCACGCGCGTGCACGCACACACACACACACCCAGTCTCAGCAAATTTTACTGGAACTATCTTCAATATTTACCTAGCATTCACTAATACTTTTTTGTCACCTCACCATCACTGTTTTGGTCCAAAGAGACCAGGTTATAGCCAAGAGCCTCCTAAATGGTCTGGCTCTCATCCTTGACTGAATTCAGGCTATTCAGTGTGAATATAGAGCAGCCAGAATGTTGTTGTACAAAAGGATGTTATAAAACGCCATTCCTCTCACCAAAATCAATTCTAGTTGCTTCCCATCTCTCAAAATGACCAAAGATCAAAAAACTACAAACTCCAAGTCCTTATAATGACCTGTTTGGTCCCAAATGGTCATGCACCACCTACTACCACCCTCCCTGCTAGGTCTCTGGTGTCATCTCCTACTCTCCTGGCTCATTCTTAGTCACTGCTTTCACTACTGTTCACTGAACTTGCCAGGTTAGCTATCAACCACAGGGCCTTTTAATTGCCATCTCCAAGCAGACATCCTCACTTTCTTCAGGTTTTTTCCTCACAAGTCACTTCAATGAAGGCTTTCTTTCTTTCTTTCTTTCTTATTTATTTATTTCTAGGAGAGAGAGAGAGAGACAGCATGAGCAGGGGAAGGGCAGAGAGAGAGGGAGTCACAGACTCTGAAACAGGCTCCAGGCTCTGAGCTGGCTGTCAGCACAGAGCCTGATGCGGGGCTCGAACCCACGAACCGCGAGATCATGACCTAAGTGAAAGTCAGACGCTTAACCGACTAAGCCACCCAGGCGCCCCAATGAAGGCTTTCTTTTATTGCCCTATCTTAAAATTGCAAGCCTTCACCCTCCCCAAACACATAATTCTCTCTCCTTTCCATCCCTCCCACTAGAACCTCTTCTGGAAGAGTAGGGACTTTTGTTTACTATCATGTCCCTGGTGTCTTGAACAATGCCTGGCATGGAAGAGGTAGTCAAGTACTTGTTGAAAGGAAGGGAGGAAAACAGAAAGGTAAAGAAGGGAGGAGAGAGGTTAGAACTACAGTCCTAACTTTTCCTTATTGTACATAAAAACCAAAGTAATCCTTGAGTGAAGCTAACCTACTTTCTCGTTTGGTGCCAACAGATCCCCATTAGCCACTCTACCCTCTCTTGACCAAAGTGGGTGACAAAACTATAGTCCACACGCTCATTCCAAACCTACACAGATCAGGAACAAAATATCAGAAAATGAAATCTGCCAGCAATGTATTTGATCCATATAAACACCAACCATACACCACTTGAATGGATGCTTACTGAGGGTACTATAAATGTTCTAGATACTTTCACAAGTAAAACAAACTTCTCACATTTCAATTCCCACACTCTTTCAAACCATTTCCTAAAGAGTTAGCATCTTGAACTGCAGGACATACATAAAATACTTCAAAGTTTCTTTCCTTTTGAACATTCTTCCACACGAAGTTGAAAATTATTTTGTCAGGTTCTTCTTTACCACATACTATATAAATCTATTCCCTGCCCATCCCACCTTCAAACTCTAAAGAATTAATTTTTAATAACCTAGTCAGCCCTCAGAGATCAAACCAGCTTGCATTAAAGAATGACTAAAGGCACATGGGGCGCCTGGGTGGCTCAGTTGGTTAAGTATCCAACTTTGGCTGAGGTCACGATGGTGGTTCGTGGGTTCGAGCCCAAGTCAAGGCTCTGTGCTGACAGCTCAGAGCAGGGAACTTGCTTCAGATTCTGTGTCTCCCTCTCTCTCTGCCCCCTCAAAATAAAATCATTTTAAAAAAATGACTGAAGGAAAAAAGAAAAACATTTTCACTGTCCTAATAATTGAGAGAGATCAGTAAGTAGTGCTAATTAACATAATATATCTAGCATATAGGCAGTGCTCAAGAAACGGTAGATGCTACTGACCTTCTTAAATTCTGACTATCATACCCAGGTGAACTAAGCTACCACTAGTGCTCTGTGCCTTCCATCTAATGACAAGCATTTGTCTTCACAAATGTGTATTCCTTAACACACTTGAGAAACAGGAACTTGACACCAAGTACCTTCTGCATATGGAGGTCTAGAGGATGATGAGGGAAATAGATTCAGACAGATTACCCTGTAGGGTCCCTCACTGAAAAAAAAGTGATGATACATACACTCACTCACCAATTCAGGATGATTGACAAGTAACCACAGTAACTGTTCATCTTAACTCATTAAAAACCTGTTCTTGCAATACTCACACACAAAAACAAAACCAAACCGAAAAAAGCAAAAACAAAAACCAAAAACAAACCTAAGCACACAGGAAAAATCTTTTATGTGCTCCGAGAATAATGGCAATACAGTTATGTTAGAGTCTCTGATTTTCAACTGGTCTGAGAAAAAAGCACAATGATCACATAATAAGGAGTTCTTAAGTTTTACTTCATTTTACTAATGTTTCCTCTTAAGTAACAGAAATTATAAAAATCACAAATATGGTACTTACTATGTACAGAACACTGCACTTCGCATATATTAATTCATCTAACTTAAAGACTCTCTCAAATAGGTATTATCATCACCCCACTATACAATGAGGAATTTAAGGAAATTAACACAAAAGGTGGAAGTAATTTGTCCAAACTCACACTGTTAAGAATCTGAAGAGCTTCTCAGTTGTTAAGTGTCCAACTCTGGCTCAGCTCATGATCTCCTGGGTTCGTGGGTTTGAGCCCTATATTGGGTTGTCTGCATTGTCAACAGACCCCTCTTCAGATCCTCTGTCCCCACCACCTCTCTGCCCCTCCCTCGCTACTTTCCCTCTTTCTCCCTCTCAAAAATAAATAAACTTGAAATAGACATAACCAGGGCACTTGGGCCCAGAGCTCCTATTCTAACAGGTGGGACAGTATAAACTTAAGAAACTTATCACTGCCAAATCAACTTTTACACAAATTATGTCAAAAAGGGAGCGTGTGCTTAATTCACTAAAAGACTCTTGAACAAAATTCCCTCCCTTAGTGATAAGACTCAGACAGATTTTGTAAGTCTTAGGATCTTGATGAAGTCATGATGATTCCAAGTCTAAATCTAAATCACTCTCTCAAAGTGTCAAAAACTTTAAAATCAAAAGAAACCTCAGACATTATCTCTAAGTATGTCAGTTTTTTAAGTGGTCAAAGTGAGTCCAAAATGGGTCCTAACAGAGTAAATGACTTTCCTAGAGTCAGAAGTCAATTTATTGTCAGTCACGCAATTAAAGAAAGCAAAATATCAGAAAAGGATGCTCAGAAGAGTTTGGCATGCCAACATGAGCTTAAAATTACATTCTGGGGACACCTGGGTGGCTGAATTGGTTAAGCATCTGACTTCAGCTCAGGTTATGATCTCACAGTTTGTGAGTTCAAGCCCCATGTGGGCTCTGTGCTGACAGCTCAGAGCCTGGAGCCTGCTTCAGATTCTGTGTCTCCCTCTCTCTATCTCTCTGCCCCTTACCTGCTCAACTCGCTCACTTTCTCTCAAAAATAAACATTAAACAAATTTTTTTAAATTACATTCTGATTTGGGGTTCCTGGATGGCTCAGTCAATTAAGCATCTGACTTTGGCTCACTCAGGTCACGATCTCATGGGTCATGAGTTTGAGCCAGAAATCAGGCTCTGTGTTGACAACTCAGAGCCCGGAGCCTGCTTCAGATTCTTTCTCTCCCTCTCTCTATTCCTCCCCCCACACCCAATCATGCTATCTCTCTCTCTCTCTCAAAAAGAAACATTTTAAATAATTAAATTCTGATTTTTAAAAATTATTTTGGCTTAATTGGCACCAGTAATTATGGCTGAAATGTCTCTTAAAAACTTAACAACTATTTCACTGACTCAGAAGTAGGACTACTTGATCAGTACCACCCTCTTTGACATTTTCCTCCTAATGAAAATATATAAAATTAAGACTAATGATCCACTCTTATAAACAAGCAGGGACCACATGAATAATAGGAAAACACACACTGATCATCCAAATGGCAACATCTATACTGAACTAATAAAGAATTCCACCATTAAAGGAAGTCAAGCCCCCAATCTATTCCATACTTGAGTGGCCCTCAAGACTCCTCAACTGCAAAACTCATCTCTGGTGTCCTTCTGGCTCTAAAATTCTACTTCATCTTTGCTCCTAAGTGTCATCTTACAAACATGAGGCTCAACATTTTGTTTCCAGTTTAAGGGCATGTTTGCATATCCTGCAAACAAGGTGCCTACTAATTAACAACAAACCAAAATAACTGGTGTGTCAAAGTAAGCTTTGTCTCTTTAGTTAGCTTTTATGAAGCTACTTATGTTTATGCTAAAGAGCTCCTGCACTAGGAACTATGTATTTATCACTTTTACTGTTAAGAACCCTGACTTTAGAATTAGCGTAAACACACCCTAAGTAACCCAACACCTAAAACTAAAACCTGAATCAAACTGGTTAAGTCCCCCCCCCCAAAAATCTTATTCTTACATATGAATTCTGAAGTGGGAATAAAAGACACTAATTTCCTAACTTGCAGAACAAAGGCAATATATAATGTTTTTAAGCATGCCACTCTCAAGTTTCCCCTAAGAATACTACATTTTTGATAGTTTATAATAATGCTTTCCCTAGTTTAGTGATGACCACGTGTTAACATTGTAATCTTGTAATCAAGAAAAAATGTCTCTAATGTACCAATTCAATGATAATTCTTGATATGGATGTTTAAAAGGAAAGAGTATGGCGAACCATTTTTTAACTAGATAACAAAATGAAAACAATGTCTGATTAAGTTATTAGACTCTTGACTGACAGCTGACAATTTCATGAGTAGATAACTAGCTACAGGGAAAAAAATACTAATTCCTTAAATTCATCAGACAACTGCTTCAACATTTTAATAGAAATGTTCATTTCTTTCCAGAAGGTTTTACATCACTTTGAAGATTCAGTCTGGATAAAGCTTTAGAACAGTTTTTATTTAATGGTCTCCCCCTTTAAAATGAGACACTCTCTAAAGGTCTGTCCAAGTAGAAAGAGGTCCATCTCATTAGAAATGTTTACTAAAGATCACAATTAAGTTTGTTCCAGCATTTCTTTTACAATACTTAACTGTTTTTTTTTTTTTAATAAGGCAAGCAGAATTATTTTAAAGAACATAAAGAATTTACAACAGTTGCTCTTTCTTCCCTACCGCAGAAGTATAAAGCTGTAGAGAGCAGCCAAAACTTCTAGATCAACCCTTCCACCCCAGCCATCAAACAAGACAGCTCATGAAAGCTGAACAGAAATCCTAGGAAAAACATACATTTGAGAGATGAAGGTAATTTTAGAGGCATATTACATGATGGTATAGGAATATATATATAGTTTTTCAGACAACTATATGTGACTTCAAATTAAAGACAAATATTTCACTAGGATATTACAAATGAGAAACAGTTTATTTGTAAGACATTTTCGCTCCCACCAAGTGTGTTCAAGCAATCCAAACATCTCTAGGGGAATCAAGAGATAGGATAAGCAGAAATGCTATAAGAAGAAATCCCATGGCAATTGCCAAACATGCACGCAGAGCTTTTAATGTTTCCCCACGGATCACTAGGGTTATCATAGAGGACGGCCATAAAATTGCTTAAGCTGGTCACAGACACCAGGCAGATGCCACAAAAGTGCTGGAAAGTGGGTTATTCACCAGGCTATTCACCAATGTGATGAAGCAGGGAAAGAGCCTCCAGGATTGAAAAACACAACAGAAACAGTCTGGTTCACTACACATTTTCTGATTAGTTTTAGAATTCACATTACTAATTATAGTAACCAAAAAGAAAAGAACTCCAGGAGCCAAGTCTTTCACAGGTAAGACAACCGTCTCTACCCAAGACGTATGGTAGAGAACTAGACCCAACCTACAACTGAGAGAGGACTTTGTACCACACAAAAATTAAACATCTAGCACTTCAGATTTTGTTAGGAAGAGCCCAGCTACATATACAGTAGCCCCTCATTTTTTACGGGGGGTATGTTCCAAGACCTCCAGGGGATGTCTGAAACTTCAGATAGCACTGAACCCTATATACACTATGTTTTCCCTATAATAAAGTTTAATTTATAAATTTGGTACAATAAGAGATTAACAACAATAGCCAATAATAAAATAGAACAATTACAACCATATACTGGAATAAGTTATATGAATGTGGTCACCTTCTCTCTCTCAAAATACTTACTGTACTGTACTCACCCTCCTTGTGATGATGTGAGATGATAAAATGCCTATATGATTAGATGAAGTGAAGTAAATGATGCAACATTAGGCTACTACTGACCTTCTGGTGATCTATAAGGAGGATCATCTGCTTCCAGACCTCAGGAAGTGAAACTGTGGATAAGGGGGTACACTATGGTATTCCTCAAAGGAAATGATGATAAGTCAAGTAACTCCTTAAACTATTCGAATTTTTTCAATTAAGGCACAAAACATTCAAAGTAGTTCAGGAAGAAACAGAACTCAATTCACTTTCATTGTGTGACTCCTCTGTTCAGCCTCTACCAGTGACTTCCTTCATAGTGTAATATCAACTTTACCATTACAGTCTTCATTAACAGTCCTCCAACTTCTATTCTCCAAGAGAGTTCAAAAACTTTTCTAACAGTGAGTAAAAGTTACATCATTTTCTTTCAAGACTTGGGACCCATGAATTGTTTTTAAAAGTTTCTTTATTAGAGTGTGCAAGCATGGTGGGCAGAGAGAGAGGGAGAGAGAAAGGATACTAGGTAGGCTCTGCTCTGTCAGTGCAGAACCGGATGAGGGGCTTGAACTTGCAAACCATGAGATCATGACCTGAGCTGAAATCAAGAGTCAAATGCTTAACCGACCTAGCCACCCAGGCGCCTCCCACCCCCACCAACCCAAGGAATTATTTTATACAGAGAACAAAAACAGGCCTATAAGCCTTTAACATTTTTTAATGGCAAACAATCTCAATAATCAAGAGTAATGCTGTATTGTCTGTCTCTCCCCCTTGAACATGAAAGGGCCTATGATTGCTTGTCAATAAAATATGGTGAAAAGGGATGCTAGGGGACTTCCCAGGCCAGGTTATAAATGAACAGACAGATCCCACCCTTGTTTGCTAAAACACAGAGATGCCATGTAAGAGGTCTAACAACCCTGAGGCTGTTATGCAGGTGCATTTGGCCAGTGGGTCCCAGCTGAGCAAAGCACTCTAGGCTTCCCTAACAAGGTACCACACATGAGTGAAGATGCCATCTTGGAAGTGACCCTCTAGTTGACCACCAGCCTTTGAATCTTCTCCAGTTGAGCCCCTGAAATCCTGAAACAGAAACAAGCCATTCCAACTGTTTCCTGAATTCTGACCCACAGACTCTATGACTGTAAATAAACCTTGCCATTTAGTTTAAGGTATTATTAAGCAGCAAAAATAACAGAAATAGCCATTATCCAATAAAGTTGAGTATGTGCACACTTTACCACCCAGTAATCCCAATCATTCTATTTATGGGTATATACTGAAAACAGAACCCAAAGATCTTTAGGACACATATACCAGGAGGCATTTGCAAAATAAGGGCACTAAACATTATTTATAAAATATCCCAAGGGAAAACCCAAACACACACCAAGAGGAGAATGAATAACTTATGGTATATTTGCTCAATGGAGCAATATAGTACAGATGAATTTTAGTAACATAATGTTGAAAATCCAGGTCCCGAATAAGGCAATTTATAGTATACTGTCTTCTGTAAAGTTTTAGACTAAGCAAGAGTAACCTAGAGATTACTGGAGAAACCTGGAGAAACTTTAAAAGCTGTGTGTACATGTTTTACCATTGCCTTAGAATATTTGCTGGAGGGGCAGAAATGCCATTTGTCGTCTTTCTTATAATTTTTTTTAGGCAAATACAGATATATAATGCAACTAAAAAAGAAAAAAAGGAAAATGATAATTAGGACAGAAAAAGGGGATGGATCTTATAGATAAGTTCTTAGTGTTAGCAGTCATGGACTTGGGCAGTAGAGTCACAGGTGTATATTACTTTTGAAATAAAGCCATATACGGACCAATAATAGTGCCATGAGCCCAAAAGTCTAATTAGAAAGAAATAAATGCATGGGTGCCTGGGTGGCTCAGTTGGTTAAGCATCTGACTTCAGCTCAGGTAATGATCTCATGGTTCATGAGTTCGAACCCTGCGTTGGGCTCTGTGCTGATGGCTCAGAACCTGGTGCCTGCTTCGGAATCTGTAACTCCCTCTCTCTTTGCTCCTAACCTGCTCACATGGTCTCTAGCTCTCAAAAACTAAATTAATTAAAAAAAAATACATATACACAGATGTACATAAAATAGGAGGACATGCTATGATAAAATGGGGGTAAGGGGCAGGAGTTTCTAATTACCATTAAGAAAAATACCTTTTCAGCCAGTAGATATTAAAATCCAATTTATACCCCAACAATTTCCCTTTAGATACTTATAAAAATAAGAATGTTACACTTTCACAGAGCAAGAAACTAAGTATGCTGATTAATCTTTGAGTAACCAGAGAAATTTCCCATAATCAAAACTGAAAGGTAGCATTAGTGCAAGAAGAAAAAAATACACATAAGGAAAGATAGATTTCCATTTCCAACCACTAAATCATATACAGAATCTTCAATAACCAAAGACAGTAAGGTGATCTACAGCCAACCCCTTCAGCAAACTTAAAAACAAAACACCTCTTTTCTGTCCTTCATTAAATTTCAAATAATGAATGTTAGACAAAAGCAGGTAGAAAATTATATTTGATATCCAAGGATATTCAGTTGGCAATGAGAAGATGTTGAAGCTGATGAAACAATGGGCAAGCAGTAATTCACTATTTCTAAGCAAGGAAAGAACCACAGACTGCATTGGGCTCTCCAGGAAGCAAAACTACTCCTAATGGTAAAGCAATGTGGCATAATTAGACAGAAGATCCTTTCTCACGCCAGCACATCTAAACACCATCAATATCAGTAAGTTGGCCAGAGACTGTACTCCGTAACACATACAAAGTTGTAAACAGGCATTTAAAGCAACCAGGTCAAACACTTAGAGAAATCCATCAAGCTGTTTACTTGAAAACACCAGGACCTTTGCAAAGGCCTTTCCTCCTAGGCAATGTAATGGTTTATCTTAAAATCTCAAGGGGGGG
>NW_027532607.1:761558-770619 GCF_008692635.1 Crocuta crocuta
GGGGGGGGGGGGGATAAGAGGTTACAAAAGAAACAAAATAAATGCCCTCAACCAAAATTCTTAGATCCTTCCAAAAGTGTTTTTAATGGCCTTCCCTTCCTTTGTAAACACACACACACTCCCTCCCTCCCTCAAAACATAACAAAATATTCTTCCTCCAGGTTCTCAAGCTTAAAAACTTACTACTCCCAACTCCTCGCTTTCCCTAACAATTTAGTCTACCAGAAACTTTTTTGGTTTTATCTTCAAAATACAGTTAGCCTTTGAACCTGGGGATAAGGGGAGCTAACCCTGAGCAGTAAGAACATCCATGTGTAACTTCTGACTACTCCGAAACTACTAACTACTATTATTAACTACTAATAGCCTACAGCTGACCTGAAACTTTGCTGTTAACATAAAAAGTCAATTATCACACATTTTGTATGTAATATGTACTGTATACTGTATTCTTACAATAAAGCCAGAAGAAAATGTTATTAAGAAAAATAAAATACATTAGTAGTATTATACTGTATTTATTAAAAATATCTGGATATAAGTGGATCTATACACTTCAAATCCATGTTGTTACACTGTCAACTGTACATCTAATCTAATCTCAGCCCATTCCGGATCACTTCAACTGAGTGATCATCTCTCACCTGGAAATGGCATCAATCTCCTGAGGAGTCCCTTCTTTCTCAGACCTACCTGTCATTCCTTTGGCTCAGGACCTTCCCATGTAACCCAGAGTAAAAGCCACAGTTCCTATAAAGTTCTGGCTAGTTCACATCTCCTCTCATTTTCTGATTTAAACTGATTTGACTTGGAACACCTTTTTCTCCTAGAAAGCCTAGATATCCTAGATACTCCCTTATTTACTTGAGGTCACGTTATCGAAGAGGCCTTCTTTGACACAAGTTAGTAAAGCTGCTGCTGTTATCACTACCTTCCCCCAACCCTCTTTTGTTTTCCACAGCACTCACCACCTGACATACTTTATGTGTTTACAGCCTCTGCTACTCTAGCAACGTTCCAAGAGGGTAAGAATTCTTAAATGTTTTATCTACTAATGTAGTCCCACAAACTTAATAGTTTCCTCATATGTGAGCATTCAATTAAATGTTTTAAGTGAATGAATACTGGTGGGTGGAGCCGAGAAAAAGAGTATCCAAAGAAGTGGTTCCTGTGAATATAACCATGTACATGTTTGGAGAGTCAGCCAAAAATCTTTACGAGAGGTTATAACAGATTTGATCTAATTCCAATTAAAATCCCAGTGAAATTTTTTTGAGGGAATTTGACAAAGATGGGTGGATTTGACTAGACAAATTTAAAACTTCTGCAATTCAAAAAACATATAAATTAAAAGACAAAAAGCTAAAGTGTAAAAACAATTTACACTTTACAAGTCAATTCAAAAAGATAAGCAAATGATTTCAGATATGTTTATATGAAAAATATAAATGGCCAATAAATACAAACCAATGGTAAAACTACATTACTAAATCAAAGCAATTAAAAATTTAAAGCAGGGCGGAGGGTGCCTGGTTGGCTCAGTTGTCCAACTTTTGATTTGGGCTCAGGTTCTGGTCTCACAGTTTGTAAGTTTGGGTCCCATTTGGGCTTGGCACGGACAGTGTGGAGCCTGCCTGGGATTCCCCACCTCTCTTTAAATAAACTAAAAGTTAAAGATGCCTTTTCTGTAAAAACTCAAAGTCTTTAAAAGTTGTATTAATATCTGCTAGATTTCAGGGAAATACTATTGACAAAACAGCTGTTTGATTCTGGACAACAATATAACTCTTAGCAAAAACTTTAAAACTATCCTTATCCCAAGACCAACACAAATTTCCTAATCTAGAAATTCAACCTAAGATAATAATCTGTGCTATGAAGCAAGCTTTACTTACAACAATGTTTTTTAAATTCCTACATAAAAGATCACAACTTAGGTCACATTGCTGAAGTTGATTTTATTTGCTTGGAGTTGGTTTTATTTGCCTATAAGGGCTTCAAAACTTTTCAGTTTGTTGCCAACACTTTAAAATCTATTATACACAAAGACAAGATGGTCTGCCAATGCTAGGTCTGCAAGTCTCTCAATGACTACTATTAGCTAAACAGTAGGTGGTCCCTTCAGATGCAGCATGACTCCGTTCAAAATCATCCCCATCCTAAAAATTTGATTCCTTTATATTATCTTACCAGAGTTGGAAGTCTTACGCCTGTAAGACAGACTCTGAGCCTGCAGGACTATCTAAACACTTATTGTTGGGCCCCACCCCCAGAGTTTCTGATGTGGGGTCCCAGAATTTACATCTCTAACAAATTTCTAGGTGTAATGCTGCTGGTCCGGAGACTGCACTTTGAGAACCTTAATGAAGCTTCCTCACCAGAGCTAGAGAGGGACGAGGCCTCCTGTGAACTGGGTGAGGTGAGGGCACGAGGGGTATTCGGAGAGGGAGAGAGGCAGTGGCATAGAAAATCTGATGGATAATCTAACAACCACTGCCTATGGTCATTTTACCATCATTGCAATTATCATAGGACCACCTCCTTCCTTAATTATCAGAGGTGGAAAACCTGCTGCCCCATATCAAATTTAGTAATAATCCTAGATTAAATTCTTAGACCTATTTTTTAATCCTACATTCTTCCTTGTGGGTTTTCTCTATCCTCCAAGTTTTAATTATCTCTTCTACACTTCATGTATAAAACAATAGGGGTTGGGGTGCCTGGGTGGCTCAGTGGGCTGGGCATCTGACTCTTGATTTCAGTTCAGGTCATGATCTCACAGTTCGTGAGTTGAAGTCCTGCACTAGGATTCTCTCTCCAACCCCCTCAATTTGCCCTTCCCCTGCTCATGTTCTTTCTCTATCTCAAAATAAATAAAACTTAAAAAATGTTTTAGAAGCAATAGGGCTTACAAACAGACTATTGTATAAAATACCTTATTGCAGGGTGTCTGGGTGGCTCAGTTCATTAAGCATCTGACTCTTGGTTTCAGCTCAGGTCATAATCTCACAGTTTGTGGGTTTGGGCTCCGCACAGGGGCTTAGCTCCCTGCTTGGGATTCTTTCTCTCTGCCCCTCCCCCACTCATGCTTGCTTATTCTCTCGCTCTCTCTCAATAAATAAATAAACTTAACCAAAAAAAATTTTTTTTAAATACCTTATAGCTTCAATATTTTATGACCAACAAAATGTGTATTACCAGCCCTAATGTTTTCTACTGAATTTGATTTTTCTCCAGCTGGTCACTATATACAGTAGCCACCAATCTGCTGAATGCTTCCTTTGTTCCGGGCATTGCTACACACTCAACATGAATTTCATCATTTAATCATTATAACCGCCCTATTCGACAGTGCCTGCAATCCCCATACTGCAGATGGAGAATATGAGGCACCAAGAGATTAGGTCACTTGCCCAAAGAACCAGAGAGGTGTGTACATTTGAACACAAACAATCTGACCCCAGAGGCCCCAATTATAACAACAACTGCACTAAACTGCCTTCACCATCTGAAATGCAGCATCAAAAACTTCCAAATGTCATCCCAAACAGTTTTTCCTTTAAATCTGTCAATATTCTCAATTTCCTACTCAGGCTCTCAGGTATGAAATCATAAAGTTCTTGACATAATTAAGTCCCATTACATTTCACACCTGTCTTTTTTCTTTTTAATTAAATTAATCTAAAAGTCCTTAGTCATTTCTTCCCTTTGTCTCTAAAATAACTAGTCCCTAAAATAACTCCTTCTGTCTCTAGTCTTCCCCCAACCAAGGTTGTAGTACTCCTCAGCCTCTGGGTCAAAGGCAGACTTAGGTAACAGGGAATTCAACTCAAGGCCTTTACTTATCTCTTGGACTCATTTTTTCAATTTCCACACATTGACAAAACTTCTACTTAATACACACGAAGAACTTTCCTTATTTCTGAAGGAGGAGAGAGAGGTATGGAGGCAGAAAAACTTCAAGGACAATGCTCAACCTAAAAAAAAGTATCATTTCTAAGTATAAAGCTACAAGCTTTGAAACTAAAACATTCAAACACCAAATCCCTCTTTCATGGACCCATTAACAGATTAAAAAGAATTCTTAAGTATACCTTAAATTTTATATAATGTTATTATATGTCAATTACATTTCAATAAAGCTGGGAGGGGAAACTGTTTTTACCTGTTGAGCCATCCCAATATAATAAACATCACCAACCCAGGTGAGTTTCACTCTAGGGTCAGAGTGGGCAAAGTTTCAGAGACCCTGAACAAACCTCCTGTTTGAAATGAAAGAACTCCAAGCTGTTTGCCACAGGAGAATCATGGCTTTAGCTTGAATGAATGAAAGCAATTTCCTAAAGTATATTTATACAAGCCACACAGTTTCACAAAATAGAACAGTCTAACACCATGATTCTGAAGAGTCGTATCTGGTGAGGGAGATACTAGCAACTACTTTTAAAGGTAGTATAATAAGTGTATATCTTAAACAGATAAAAAATGAGAAAGGCAGCACTTCAAAGAAGAAAGATGAGACATGCAACTAGACAATTAGAATCCAATCTTCATTCTGATGCTTTTAAGTGATTCTAGGCAAGTTTCCCCCTACTCTGACCCTTAGTTTCTTTTCTGAGAAACTAACTTCAGAGTTGTGGTGATTTAATGAGATTGTGTGTGTTTAATGCCACTAGCATAAAAGTACAGGCACTATAAGAACACTAATACCTTCCTTTCTTCTTTATCCTATCATCTGATGTGTTAAATGGGGGGCATTAGGATTACCAGTAATTTACTGTATTATTTTTAAAATAAAGTATTTTGTAAATAAAACTTTCTTTTAAAAATTTTGCATCAGAAAAAAAAAAAGAAAAAAACAAACCCAAATGATTTAGTTTTATTTCCTAACATGTTTTCCTGGCTCCTCATCACACAACATGCATAATAAACTCTCAAATTAAATCTCTCGTCACAAAAAGCAGTTTTCAGTAGAGAAAAGCTATATATTCTCAGTATTACCATGGTTTCTACCCACAACACAATGTCCTGAAAACTAAAAATCACTTACCTAAAAAGCAACACATTTTATATAAAAAACCTTGAAATTCTTGTAATGCTATTTCTCAATTATAGAAGGAAGCAGACATCCCACTATAACATTAATAACACTGTATATCTTTCTGTGAGATACACAAAATAAAAACACGTTAGTCCCTGCCTTTTAAGACACAGAATTCAAAACAAAGTGATATCCAATTCACCCTAAACTCAGCCTCCACATAGGCAGGCATAAAGACGGAAAGTCAAGAACATGCTAGCTGTAATCCTTTGAAGGGACCATCATCAAGACTGGTCTATAAAACCTGGTAGAGATTTGTGGAGAGGAATGTGTAAATGACTGTGAAGCAAGAGAAGGTGCAGATAATAGACTGAACGCAACAACAACGAAAAAACTCAGTGAAATCATGTTTTCAAGCCTGTTGCCACATATGATTCTCTTATTTCTCAGATACGTCACTTACTATTATTCAAAACAACTTACTGAGCTGGAAGAAACTGGTCATGTCCAGGACAAAAAATTATGGCAAGAATGCTATGAAGAGGGGCAATCCTTACTTTGCTCAAGGAGAGAATTCAGAAGTAACTGAGCTACTAAATAGAATGGAAAAAAGGTCTACTCTGGGCATCTAATTGGTATGAAATTATGTCAGAAACAGATATGAATTAGAGGGGAAAGGCAATTTGATGTGCTTCTGCAAAAGAGGAAAAAAGACAGGCGTTGGCAACAAACCAAAGACCAAGATTGGAAAAAGCATGATGGCATATATCAGCATAACTGCTTTATTTAAATTAAGAGGATTTACTTTTTTTTTTAAATGTCTGTGTATTTTGAGAGAGAGAGAGAGAGAGAGCGCGTGCGCACGCAAGCGAGTGAGAGAGCATGAGCAGGGGAGGGGCGGAGAGGGAGGGAGACTGAGGATTCGAAGCAGGCTTCTCTCCCTGAGAGCAGAAAAGCCTGAGGCAGGGCTCACTAACTGTGATCGTGACCTGAGCGGAAGTTAGATGCTTAACAGACTGAGCCACCCAGGTGCCCCAAGAGAATTTACTTTTTTAGAGTAGTTTTAGATTTACAGAAAACATGAACAAAAAGTACGGAGTTGCCATCCTCCACTACAGTTTCCTTTATGATTAACATATTGCATTAGTGTAAGACATCTGTTGTTACTGATGAACCAACTGATCCATTATTATTAAAGTCCATACTATACATTAGGGTTCACTCTTTGTTTTGGGTTTTGACAACTGTATGACATGTATCCACATTACATTTTTAATATATGATACCTAATTCAAAGAGAAATGTTCTAGCATTTCACTTTCTTTATCACAGTACTATAAACGAAACTCCTAATCATCCCCCTGCCCTCACCTACTTTTCTCACTCTTCCTTATCTCAGTAAGAACACTTTTCTACTACTGGCTGAGATTTAAAAAACCTCTTCTTTCACAACCCACACATCTAAGCCGATGAGCAAATTCTACCTGTTCTGCTTTCAAAATATAACTATAATCGAACATTACTTCTCACAAACTCTACCACCCTGAACACTCTCACCTAAGCCACCATCCCTCTCCCTCACTAGAATATTAAGAGTAGTTCCAGTTTGACTTGTTACCCTACTTCAGACCACAGCAGTCAGTGTTTTTTTCAAACTAGGTCAGATCATGTCACTCTTCTACTCAAAGGTGATACTGGCTTTCCACCTTAGAGTAAAAACGCAGTTAAAAACTGAGATAGGCTTTGCCTTTGGGGCTTTTGCACCTGCTAATGCCCTTGCCCCGAATGCCTTCCCCACGTCTCACACATGACTGCCCGGTAATTAATGCTGCATCCCCCTCCTTCCCTGCACTCATTATCCCTCCTGCCTGCTGCATTTTTTCTCCACAGAATTTAACATAACATATATTTTACTTATTTATTATCCTGATCCCCAACTAGAAAATAAGGGCACGGACTTTAACCTGATTTGCTCCGCAGCAACTACAAAGTACTCTGGACTTCAACAATAAGTAACGGGTCCTGAAAGTGATATCGTTGAGTCCTGGTAGGAAATTTAAACCAGAATATAGCTGCTAGTACCTACAGCATAAACAGACAAAGTTCCAATTATCGACAATTCAATGACTAATTCTGAAAATACAAAAGTTCCTTCACTCTCTTACAGGCAGAGGTTTTCTATTAGAAAAAAATGTCCACGGTCTAAGAAGTCGGGCTTTTGCCTTCACAGACCTTCCTCATCTACTTACTAGCCCCTTAAATAGTCACTAAGTAAACCAGACAGGAAGAAATTTGTGGATAAGAGACACAAACGTTTAGGCTGCTATGATAATAAAGACAAAGATGTATTTAGCCTTGAGTGCTTAAAGATAAACAAGCATTCACAGTGTGAAATATGAAACATTTCTAATCATATTCATAACAAAAATGCTGCAAGATTACCAGGCTGAGAAATATGGGGAAGGGATCTTCTATCAAGTACAAACATGGCTAGAAACAGCAAACTAATCCATCATAATCAAACAACTTATACTCACTATCAAGCTTTAATGCAAATAAAAATACCTCTCCTAAATATAGAGCTGTAGACTTCAGATACATCTGCATATATAGGGGTACCACTCAAGGCCCTAAGAAGCAGGTGGCAAGAGTGGAGACTGCAGAACCATAAAATACTATACATACGGTAACCTTTATTCTCTGGAAGACAGCTCATTCAGTGGAAATATCTTATAAAATGAGCAGGATAAGAAAACCCTGCCCTTTAATACAATAAAACCAACTCTTTTTAAGAATGCCCGGGGGCGCCTGGGTGGCTCAGTTGGTTAAGCATCAGACTTCGGCTCAGGTCATGATCTCATGGTTCATGGGTTTGAGCCCCCGTCAGGCTCNTTGAGACACAGAGAGAGAGAGAGAGAGAAAGAGAGAGAGAGAGCGCGCAAGCAGGGAAGGAGCAGAGAGAGGGAGACACAAAACCAGAAGCAGGCCCCAAGCTACCAGCACAGAGCCCAACACGGGGCCCAAACCCACAAACCGCGAGACCATGACCCGAGCCGAAGTCGGCCGCCCNGGAAAAAAAAAAACAAAACTGTACTGAGTAGGAAAAGAGGAATTAAGGAACAATGTAGTAGAACCAAGACTTTCAGCCTTTCAGATCAATTTGTGTGATTGTTCAGTAGTATCAGATTTTTACCATCACCAATGTCTATTTCATTTCAGTTCCCAGGCTTTAAAATCTCAAAGGACAGAAAGTGATGCGTGTACTGCATGAGACTAGCATTAGTAATTTTAAAAATAGCTGCCACTTATTGAAAAGCGAAGAGCCTCATACTTGACACATATCATTTTTTAATCTTAAAACAACTAATAAATAAATATTGTATTACATACTTCTNGCTGTTAAAAAAAAGTGCATTCTTTCCACTAAATCACACTGCTTTTCTTAGTCAAAACTGAAATCCTTACAACAGAAATAAAAAGCATATCTTTATATGGTTCTGGAAAATACCAAGGCGTTATCTGCCAGAGTATTTTAAAGGCTATTTTAAATTAAAGGAAGAGGGGCTTAAAACCTGAAAATATTTACCACTAAGAATTGCAATAATTTCTCCCAACTTTAAGTTAATATAGGCCTCAATTTTCCACAGTCCTTTCCTCCAAGACAGGAGTACCCTAAAAACAAATACATAAAATGTTTCTGCTGGTACTACTCAACAAAAAATGCCCACCACAATATGGCATCTTTCCTTCAAAAACTGGTCATGGTCATTCCCCAACCTCTAAGTAATACATCCAATTGGGTCATCATGTTAATAAAGAAGAAGAGAGGGAAGCCACAAGAAATTCAACAAGTAATTTATAACTGGCTCCTATTAGATTCACAGATTGGGTCTAGTCAGAGGTCAAGTGACATGATGGGATTATGGAAGCCAGCAACAACCATATTTAATTGTCTTTTACACAACACCCTCACTTTCCTGTAAGAGAGCTCAAAAATTATTTTCACTCTAAGGATAAGAA
>NW_027532607.1:770758-813844 GCF_008692635.1 Crocuta crocuta
AAAAAAAAAAAAAAAAAAAAAGAATGCCCTGACTTTTGATTTTGGCTCAGGTCATGATTCAAGGGTTGTGGGATCAACCCAACGTTGAGCTCTGCACTGAGCATGGAACCTGCTTGGGATTCTCTCTCTCCACATTAAAAAAAAAAAAAAGGTAAGTCCTTTCCTATTTCTTTTTTTTTTTTCCTTTCCTAGTTCTTTAACTAGGACCAAAGGAACTGCTTGATCTGGCTAGTGTTCATATCCTCAGCATCTTTTTTTTTTTTTTTTTAATGCTTAATGTTTGTTTATTTTTGAGAGAGAAACACAGACTGTGAGCGGGGCAGGCGCAGGAAGAGAGAGGGAGACACAGAATCTGAAGCAGGTTCAAGGCTCTGAGGTGTTAGCACAGAGCCCAAGGCAGGGCTTCTCTTGAACTCAGGAGCACAAGATCATGGCCTGAGACGAAGTCAGACGCTCAACCGACTGAGCCACCCAGGCGGCCCTCCTCAGCATCTTTAGGAAGAACCTCTCCTTCCTAGTTATGCTCTGGCCAAACTGGCAGAGTCCAAAGGAGAATTCCCTGGCAGCCTCTTTTCGTGGAACTCTGTCTTTTGCAATAGTCATCATAATTATAATTTTAATCACCTAATTCAAGCATTTTTTAAAATGTCTATTATGTTTCAAGACATTTTTGTTTTGTGGTGAACAGGGCAAAGTCCCTAACAGGAGGGAATTCGCATTCCAGAGACAGAGAAAGACAATACACTAGTAAGCAAAAGTTTGTGTGTGACATATATGCATATAAATGTCACTGTGATGTGAAGCTATTTATAACTGGTGGTCAAGAACAGCTCTTTAAAGAGTGGCAGGGTTCTAAACAGTATGAAGAACCAAATCAAGGGGACAGGAGACCAACACAAAAGATTTCCACTCAGGGGCAGCTGGATGGCTCAGTCGGTTAAGCATCGGACTCTTCATTTTGGCTCAGACCATGATCTCACACTTTGAGTTCAAGCCTCACATTGCGTTCTGTGCCAACAGCATGGAGCCTGCTATGGATTCTGTCTCGCTTTTTCTCTGCCCCTCCCTCCCAAAAACAAACATTAAAAAAAAAAAAAAAAGATTTCCAGACAGAGGTAATAATAACTGTATAGGCACAAGTGCTCTAGAGTAAGAGTGAGAAGACCAGTGTTGCTGGAACACAGTGAGCTAAGGGAAAAGTAGTAAGATGATAAAAAAGAGGTAAACCAAAGCAGACATAACTTAGATTCTGTAGAGCCTTTGCAGCCTATGAAAAGGAGTTTGACTTTTAGTTGAAAGTATGATATGAAGGCTTTGGAGAAATTTGAGCAGGGAAACATTTTTACATTTTTTTTTTACATTTACATTTTTAAGCTCACTCTAGCTGTGGTGTGAACACACTGTAGGTGATCAATGACAAAAGCAGGAAGACAGGGGCGCCTGGGTGGCTCAGTCGGTTAAGCGTCTGACTTCAGCTCANAGACTGGTTTGACAGCAATGGAAATGGGAAATTACATTCATAATGTAATCTGAAGGTGGAGCCAACAGGATTTACCAATGGATCAGAATGTGAGATGAAAGAGAAAAATCTGGTATCTGTTGTCACCCCTATGAGAATGTATCTAACCACTATAAAAGCCGGGGCCATGTTCAACTCATTCAGGTCCTTGAACACAGGAACAGTGTAGTATATTCTAGCTGAATGAACTGATGAATGACCTATTACATTTCTTAAAAAAATAAAAATACAAGCATTTACTTTTGCTGGCAAACACAGGGGGTAGTGTCAAACATAAAAATTAAGTACCTTAGGAGAAAAAAGGGAAGTTAAAAGATTCCCAAATAAAAGAAACTAGAGACCTATGTTTTACTGAACTTGCAAAATCACCTCAAAGAACACCTGTCCGAAAAAGAAGTATCTATGAAAACAGTTCATTTAGGGAAATGAATCACAGTATCTGAACATTGCTTTTTTTGAGTTACAAGACTGGCTACACCATCTGACATGATAATTTAAACTGACAAACTTGCTTCATCAAGTAAAGAGCTAGAAGTCCTTGGAGCCCCATGGTATCAGGAATATGGTACATTAATCATAAATCAAAGCATGGTAAATTTTTTTAAGAGATAAAATAAGCTTAGCAACCAAACTGTTAAAGAGGAAAATGAAAATTATTTTTTAAAAGACTCAAAGCCTACTCGTGTAGTTTTGCAAATTACAAGACTAAGTGTCTATGATTCTAAATAAGATTCATATTTGACCTTCTTCAGCTCCTCTGTAGGAGCTACTACAGGGGTGGTGGGGAACTATTTTCTTCCAAGAAATTTATTCAAGTCTTTAAAAACAGAACTTAAGGCAGTATTTCTCAATGCTGGCCAAACATTAGAATTATCTGGGGAGGTATTAAAAACATGAGTGTTGGAGATCGACCCCAGATAAATTAAAACTAAATTTAACTGCGGGTAGCGCCTAGGCTTTTTCCTTCAATGCTTCCCAAGTAATTCTATTTAGCAGCTCAAATTGTGAACCACCAACCTACAGCAAGAAAGGGTAGAGTGTTATAAATAAAAAACTATTAAAGAAACTCAACATCTTTTCTTTTCAATGTTTATTTTTGAGAGAGAGTAGAAGTGAGGGAAAAGCAGAGAGAGAGGGAGACAGAGGATTCAAAGTAGACTTTGCAAGACAGCAGAGAGACCGATGTGGGTCTCAAACTCACAAACCATGAGATCACCACCTGAGCTCAAGTGAGACACTTAATCAATTGAGCCACCCAGGGACCCGAAAACTCAACATCTTCTGAGTCAACTAAGTTAAGCCCTCATATTAACATGTGACTCACAGTGGGCATTTTGGAAAGGCAGATAAAAGGACTTGACTTGGAATGGTAAATGGTTCTGCTTCATAAATACTCAAACAGCTCAGGGAAGGACAGAAAAAAATTAATTTTTAACATTTTTATTCATTTTTTGAGAGACAGACTGTGAGCAGGGGAGGGGGACAGAGAGAGGAGACAACACAGAATCCAAAGCAGGCTCCAGGCTCTGAGCTGTCAGCACAAAGCCTGATGCAAGGCTCAAACCCACGAACCATGAGATCATGACCTGAGCTGAAGTCAGCCACTTAACTGACTGAGCCCCCACCCCTACCCCGAGAATCTCCAGCAGGCTCCAACCAGTGCAGAGCCCTACTTGGGGCTTGATCCCACAACCCTGGGATCATGAACAGGGCCTAAATCAAGAGTTAAATGGCTCAACCAACTGAGCCACCCAGGTGCACAAAAACAAATTTCTGTAAGAAAGTCTATAGAGCATGAGGCACCTGGGTGGCTCAGTTGGTTAAGTGTCCGATTTCAGCTCAGATCATGATCTCACAGTTCGTGGGTTTGCACGCATCAGGCTCTGGGCTGACAGCTGAGAACCTGGAGCCTGCTTCGGATTCTATCTCCCTCTTGGCTCCTCCCCCCAGGGTGTGTGTGTGTGTGTGTGTGTGTGTGTGTGTGTGTCTCTCAAAAATAAGTAAACATTATAGAAAAAGAAAAAAATTCTATAGCACACAAGAGAGCAAAGCAAAACCTTGGTTAATTAACTGATACATGATATACCTTTCCATCCTTGGCTCCTCCCCCCAGGGTGTGTGTGTGTGTGTGTCTCTCTCTCTCAAAAATAAGTAAACATTATAGAAAAAGAAAAAAATTCTATAGCACACAAGAGAGCAAAGCAAAACCTTGGTTAATTAACTGATACATGATATACCTTTCCATCCTTTCTGAACACCTGAAGGCGGCTGCCATAGTTTCTTTTTAATACACCCTAAAACCCTCGGTCCTAGTTTTAAAGCACAAACTGGTCTTTACTTCATTGTAGATGTTCAAACTGATTTTTTAAAGTTTAAGTATTTATTTTGAGAGAAAAAGAGAAAATGAGTGGGGGGGAGAAAGGCAGACAGACGGAGAGAGACAGAGAAAAAGTGAATCTCAAGCAGGCTCCACACTGCCAGTACAGAGCCTGATATGGGGCTAGAACTCACAAACTGCAGGATCATTACTGGAGCTGAAATCAAGAATTAGACACTTAACCAACTGGGTCACACAGGTGACCCTAATTTTTAAATATCAGAGAACTGACTGATCCCTATCTACCATTAATGATAAGAGAGAGAGGGATAAAAGATGGGAAAGTGAATCTGGTTTTTACAATGGTGTAGATCCTTCTACAATAAAGTAACTGAATAGTCAAAATGACAACTGAATAGGAATTCAAATAAAAGTAATGGACAGACCTTAAGGCATAGTATTAGGTTAAAAGGGTCTACACCATTGCTCTTATTCATCTGGTTTCGAGAAAACTGAAATCAGAACACAGGACATTTCATTGCATGTTTATATTTAAAATTCATCTAAGCAATTAAGACTTTTCTCGGGGTGTCGGGGTGGCTCAGTTAAGCGTCTGGCTTTGGCTCAAATCACGACCTCACAGTTCGTGGGTTTGAGCCCCACGTTGGGTTCTGTGGGGACAGTTCAGAATCTGAAGCCTGCTTCCGCTCTGTGTCTCCATCTCTCTCTGCCCCTCCCCTGCTCATGCTCTGTCTCTTTCAAAAATAAACAAACATTAAAAAAAGCTAAAAAAAGAATTTTCTCAATGAAATTATTTAATTAGCATTGTCTTATTTTAATTGTTCAAAAGCAGCAAGGCAGTAAGGAACCTGAATGCCATGAGTATATATGAATGTCATGATTACACCCTAGACATTAAACCTGAGTGCCTAACTGGTACCTGTCAAAATGATTACAACATCCATCATCTTCACCATCTGGATCATAACAATGTAAACAGCATTCTGCTGAGCACTGTATAATGATCAAAAGACTGGGTCCATATCTTCAAGAAGCTTATAAATTTGAGCTTGAGATAAGCAAGATAGCAATAAAACACATATTAAGGCTTATATCAGGAAGTACAAATAAAGTTCTGAATAGCAGTTCCAGCCTTAGAGTCTTAGAAACAGCAACAACAACAACAAAAAACTATCGGTAAGCCAAATAATTAAGAAGAAAAACTCTATATGGGAAGTCCAAGTTAAAAGCCATTCATTTGGGTCAAGAGAAAGGTGGTTTGTGTCTATGCAAGTAGACCAGGGCAGTCTCAACTTTGCCATTTACTAGCTCCTGTGTGAACTTCAACAATCTACCTAACCCTTCAAAAGAGGTCGATACTACCGATCACCATGAGAACCAAACAATGTCAACATATAAAGTGCTCTGTGCCATGCCTGGCACATAGTCTCAAACTCTGGCTATTACCACCACTATTAGACAACAGTGCAATTCGAGTGCTGACAGGATTATCTGATTATCAAGTCCAGTAGTTTTCATGGCTTGGATCTCAGACGAGCAGCAGGAGCATCACCTGGGAACTTTTTAAAACCCACATTCTAGGGCCCCATCTAAGACCTATCAAATCATAAACTCTGAATTTTGGGCCCAGCAATCTGTGTCTTAATAGTCTCCAGGTGATGGCAATGTTCTGCACTCTAGGAAGAGAAGAACACAACATACTACAAAAATAGATAAGAGACAGAAGCAGAAGTCAGAGTGTGGAGAAATAGATATGGGAGAGGTAATTTTGCAGATACCTAAGTATTAAAAAAATCTACTATTCAATCTTCCTGATCTAGGCTCTTGGAAATAGGGAGAAGTTTTATATGGTGATTTATCAGCTTAATAAGGTGGCTACAGATTTTTTAAAAGCTCAATGAAAATAGCAAGGTGTTTTTACTCTAAATTAACTGTAAGAATTTTTAGTAAACATATCTGATGACTTAAATCCCACATTAATTTAACCAAGGTAAACATTATCATTTCTTCTACAATCTCCCGTTTTCATTTAAAAGGTAACAGAAGAAAAAAAGAAAAACAAATTCATCATTAATTTTTATCTTCTCTATTATCTTTATTCATACAATATGTACTGTTTACCAACCTTGTGTTAAGCACTGAACTATAAAGTACCATTAATAGAGCTTACAGTGTAGTGGATAAAGACAAAACAGTCAAATACATTAACAACATAATTTTAACTTATGGTTAGTTCTATGATGGAAACTGATAATGGGACAAGATAAATGGGAAAAACCATCTTGGAAAAGGTAGTCAAGAAAGGCATCACTGGCAAATTTTAAGCTGTTTCCTGTGGAAGAGATTAATAAGACAGCATGCTGAGCGAGAGCTGAGGAAAGGGTGTTACAGGTAACAGTAGGTGCAAGAACTCTGAGTTAGTAAAGAATTTGCTTAGTCCAAGAAAAAGAAGCTGCAGTATCAGAAAGCAGACAATAGTAAGGAATGAGGCTGAAAACACATGAAAAAACAATCAGGAATAATGGGAAACTCATGGAAGTATTTTTTAGCAAGGATGTAACAATATGTTTTAACATGTCCATTCCAACTGCAATATGAAGAACAGACTTAGGAAGAAATAGTAAATACAAGGAAACAGGGTGGGAGATTACTGCAGTGGTTCAAGGTGAGATAATGATGGCTGTAGAGATGAAGTCAACAGATTCAAGACAGATTTTGGAGACAGAATCAGAAAGTCTTGTAGAAGAATGAGCATAGGAATGATCAAACAAGAACAAAGGTTGTTACAGACTGAGTATCTGTACATACATTGAAAATCCCAACCCTAATATGATTTAGGATTTAGGAGGATTTAGGAGGCTGGGACTTTGGGAAGTAATTAGATCATGAGGGTGGAGCCCTAATAAATGAGACTAGAGCTCTTATAAAGAGAGATGCCAGAGGGCTCTCGAGCCCTCTTCCCTATAAACAAGAAATAGGCACGCAACCCTGAATCCAACAGTGCCAATCCCAGTATCTCCAAGTCTAGCCTCCAAGACTGAGAAATAAATGTCTACGGTTTATAAGCCACACAGTCTATGGGTCTTTGTCATAGTGGCCTTAACTAAGACAAAGGTGACTCCTAGACTTTGTTACATACTGTAATGGGTGGTGGGACCGGGAGGTGGGTGAGTTTATTCACAATAGATAAGCTGGGTTTTAGCAAGGAGAAGCAAGAGATCCACTGTAAACATTAAATTGAAAGGATTTACAAGACAGACATTGGATATGAATCGAAACTCAGAACTGATATATAGCTGGGCCTGAAAACTAAACCCTTAGGCATTTTAACATTCAAACAGTAAGCAAAAAGGAGGGGCCACAAATCTGTATAGAGAGGCCTATAAGGCGGTGGGGAAGGAGGTGAGGAATGTGCAACTTTCTACATCATTCCTTCATATCTTTTTCAACAAATACAGGAATACTTTTAAAAAAGAATAAGATTGGGGTGCCTGGGTGGCTTTGTCAGTTAGGCGCCGGACTCCGGCTCAGGTCATGATCTCACGGTTCCTGAGTTTAAGCCCCACGTGGGGCTCTATGCTGACAGCTCAGAACCTGGAGCCTGCTTCACATTCTGTGTCTCCCTCTCTCTCGGCTCCTTGCCCACTCGTTCTGTCTCTCTCTCTCTCTCTCTCTCTCTCTCCCTCCTTCAAAAATAAAATTAAAAAATTATAAATAAACAAACATTAAAATTTCTTTTAAAAAATTTAAAAAGAGTAAGACCAGAGGGGGCAGCAAAAGAACTGTTATCTTTTAGAGACAAATTCTGAAATATTTACAGACGAACTAGCATGCTGTAGAGAACTGGATTCAGAATAATCAGTGTGTATATGTGGGCATGGTGGAACAGTCTAGGTAAAACTAGAATAGCTGTGAGTTGATCCTTGTTGAAGCTGGGTGATATACACAATGTAGCTCCTCTCCACTTGCATGTAAGATGACATTTTCAATAATAAAACATAAGGGGGAGAGGAGGTGGCAAACACCAGCCTAAAAGAAACCTCTTGATGTTATCCAGGTAAAGATATAATCAAGCATGCACAGGGTTGACCCAAACATTCTAAATGATTAAAGGCATGACACCAATGTACTTTAAAGGTGAAGTTTCTTCCTAAACTCTATACTGTTATCTTAAAATGTGTCATAGGTGCTTAAATCAGGCACATATCTATCAAAACAGTGACTCAACAATTCTCCAAAGGGCTATAGCAAACTAGGCTCTATACAACACTTTGATTTCTTAAGACATCTACTTGGATTTAATAAAATGTCTTCATTTTGAGAATTTCTTACCTTGTGAAGCTATGAAACATTCACACATAACCGAACAGGCATCAAATGTTCCTATACCAGTTTTTTAAAAAAAATCACTCCGCATACATTCTGTGAGATGCAGTAGGCCCAATAGTCATTAACCGGTAAGACTGGGCACTCACTCCATGTTCTGAGTCACAACCCTATACACTTACCATCAGAATATTGTAGTTAAGAAGGTAATAATCCATAGTAATCCTCGCATAAAAGACCCAAATTTCGAGATAAAAATTCCTAATCTACACATTCTTTAAATATAGCATTACTTTCTTCTGAATGCTTTGAACACTATATAAGCTAGTGACCCTATCCTTGACCCTTTTTTCTGCAACCTGGGTTACTCTGAATTCACTACAAAGTTTAAATTTTATTTTACATACACACATACATGCTCACATACCCATAATCATCCCTCTTAGTAGTAAACAGAGATGAAACAAGTCCATACTCTCTTCTAAGATAAAAAATTTCCCCCAGAAATGACCTAAAATGATCCACAAGTAGAATATCAGGACTCCTATATAAATCAAAATCCTCAATGGTAAATGAAGTGCACAACATAAACGCACTAAGTAGACTGGCTGCCCAAAGCCCAATTGCGCCTCATTTTTTCCTGACATTTATCACCAAACTCGTAGGCCTTTCCCTTTGCCCACCCCACTCAGGCCCCCTGTTCCCAAAGAGTGTTTTATGAAGCTGCAGAAGGAACTAAAAAGGGAAAGGGACTCTTTCACTAAATTTTACTATATCTTTCCTCCTTAGGTTCAACATTAAATAAAACCAAGGGAAGAAACTAGAAGGTCAAAACACTAATGACTTTGAAGGCAAAACACAAGTTCAATTTAACTACCATTATGGATCAAATTACGTCAGCCAAAACACAGTATTTCCTAGAATCTGTAAATTGAAAAACAAAGCACTTAGTTTGTCATGGTTACTTTTATTTTCTGGGCTGGGAGTTGAGTCCCACAAACCAAACTTAAATACCGAAAAATTACATTCTTTTATTATTTCCAGATTAAAATACCTCTCCTGAACACTTGTTATTTGGGGTGGGGTTATGGCAGTGCTATAGTGTAACAGAAATAGAAAGCAGATGCTCCACAGGAAGTGTGTCAAACCCTTCTCCCGAAACATGCTTATCTCTTCTTCTGGGCTTCTGTTCACACTTATTCCCTTAGCTTACTTCTGTCCCCTGGCCTTCCTTCTTCCTTTTTTAACTCTGCTGATTTATTCTCTAACCAACCCTATCTTCTCTAATACCTAACAGTCAAAATAGTATTTCATGCAAAGCATTCTCTGAACTATTTCCAGATATTCCAAACAGATATCTGCCCCTTTCTCTAAACCTTAGAAGCTTATTACATTTTTTTAGGGTGCACAGCTATTTCTGCCCTTTTTTCATCACAGTGTTATATATATATCCAATTTTGCATCCTCAAAATTGGACTACAGCGTATTATCCTCAGAGCCCAGGCGAAAATCTTTGTGATTTTTTGGCAGACACAGTATTTATTGGAGAAAAAGGTGAACTCACCCCTCTAAACAATTGTCCTAAAAGTTTTCAGTGTGCACTTAAACAATTTGACAATGTGCCTTTCATCTTCCTGTTTTGAAAACTGATTTCACAAGAATGATTCATCCTTCAGTGGAAAAATCCAGATGAAATGGTGGTTGAAGTGTGTTCCAATCAGTTAGTTTCCCAGTCTCTCTAGCTGCCCTCAGAAGTAAACAGTGGCTCACTGCTGTTGAGACTAGTTAAGTGATCTGCCTCAGGTACAACAAGCTATCCAGGAACAGAATTCACATTTCCTGACTCCTAACTTAACTTCAGGAGAACACTGCTCCCTCTCACATAAAATAAATGCTAGCCTTCAGTTCCCTAACTCAAGAACAAGCCTGATTATTTGGATATATAGTAATCCAAAGATTCAAAGATCTTTAAAAATATTATGTCCAATACAAAGATGAGGTAGTACTTTTCACCTGATCCAAAGGCCTCCCTCACCAGACAGCAAGAACTGGTCCTGGGATCATCACAGTAACCGACCAACATACTCACAAGGTGAGGAGAACTCATGTAACACAGATATAGGACTCACACAAATTCTACTTCTAAGCAGGAATCCTGTCACAGAAGTCATTAAACCTATTCACACTCAACTACCCCCCAGTTGCTTAAGAATCAATCCTAAAAAACACCGAAGTATTACCATTAAAAAGTCTGTAATTTGCTATGAAGTCCTAAGTTTCTGAGAAGAAACAAGTGTCAATTCAGTAAAAGAGAAAGCAAGTAAAAGAAAAACTCTTAAGTCTTTATATGCTACTCACCCCCAAACCTAGAGCAATACATGGGACATCACTGGAACATAATGTCTATACACTAAGTGAAGGAAAATTTTCTTCATCTTTATTAAAGTGAACTCACAGTATTCTCATTATTTTCTGTCCCCTTATGGCACTTGCCAAATATTTGGAACCAAGTTTAAAAATCTTTCACAGCTGGGGTGCCTGAGTGGCTCAGCTGGTTAAGTGTCCAAATCTTGGTTTCAGCTCAGGTCATGATCTCATGGTCTGCAGGTCTGAGCCACTGACAGTGCAGAGCCTCCTTAGGATTCTCTCCCCTGCCCCTGGTCCCTCCCCTGCTCATGCTTGCTCTTTCTCTTTCAAAATCCATAAATAAACTTTAAAAAAAAAAATCTTTCATATCCCGAGAAATGTATAGTCTCTAACATGCCATATATGACATATTATGACAAATATATAAATGTTTGTTCTCATTAAGTCCTAAATTCCTCAAGACACATTTATTTCTCCATCAGGATTCCTCTACCCATTATATTATTCTTCCATCTATATGTGCACATGGTTTTCAAAGCATTCAATGAATTCCTTACTATGTATTAGTCAGCACAGAGAAAACCAAAGCTTTGGAGTGATACAACCCTGATTCTAGTCATTGCTTTTAACCAACAACTACTAAGCTACAGGACAATGGTAAGCCAATCACGATGTCTAGTATTCATTTTTCCTATCTGTAAAAATGTGGAAGATTAATATATATATAAAGGCATAACATCAGTAATAGGCACTGAGTGAGTGTTGGTTTCCTTCCCACTTCCCTATCCTGTAATAGCACCCACTGACTTTGGAAACTATCACTCCAACAGAAAATATTCTTAGAAAACAATGTCCTTAAAACACACACACACACAAAGCACTTTTGGTCCTGGTCTAAGAGCTGCCATAATTATTTAAGTATATCAGTATAATGAAGAATGATTTTCTACTTTTTTACATTAAAAAACCTCATAATAAAATTTAAAAGAATTAAATAAATGAAAGTCAGCATTTCCTCTTCCTCTGTACCCGTCTCATTGCTTCCAGACATAGTCACTGTTAATATTCTGGTTTGTATGTATTTTTGTTACCAAAGCAGTTATAGATATTTGGAAAATAAAAAATAGCAAAGAAAACATCACCTGTACAACCACCAAAATTTAAAGAACAAATACATTTCCATTTTAAAATTATACACATTTCCATCTCAAAACACATGATGAGAAAAGAATAGTTTTTATAATTAATGATGGTGCGACAATAGGCAAAAACAGTAATTTGGACCCCTACCTCACACCATATACAAAATTAATACAAAGTGGATCAAATTAAGGATTAAATTAAGAGCTAAACTATAAAACTAGAAGGAAGCATAAAAGTGAATTCTGCATGTCCTGGGTTAGGCAACTGTGTATCATGCTGTGACACAAAAAGCAAAAGGAATAAAAGGAAAAAGGGCAAAGTAGACTATGAAAATTTTAAACTTCTGTGTAATGGGGTACCTGGGTGGCTCAGCTGGTTAAGTGTGCAACTTCAGCTCAGGTCATGATATCATGGTTTGTGGGTTCGAGCCCCACGTCGGGCTCTGTGCTGACAGGCAGCTCAGAGCCTGGAGGCGGTTTCAAATTCTCTATCTCCCTCTTTCTCTCTGACCCTCCCCTGCTCGTGCTGACTGACTGACTCTCTCTCTCTCTCTCTCTCTCAGAAATAAATAAAAAAAACATTTAAAAAATTTTTTAAAAAACTAAACTTCCGTGTAATGGACGTATCAGAAAAGTGAAAACCCACAGAACAGAAGAAAATATCTGCAAATCTGACAAGAGATTTGTAGTTGGAATATATAAAAAGCACAATTCAACAATTAAAAACAAATACCTAAGCCACTTTAAAAAATGGGCAAAGGATATAAATGGGTATTTCTCCAATAATATACAAATGGATAAGCCTCTGAGATATACAAATGGATCAGTATCATTAGTCACTAGAGAAATGTCAGCGAAACCATAATGAAAGGCGGCACCTCACATCCACCAACATGGCTAAAAAGGCAAACAATAAAGAGTGTTGGCAAGGATATGGAACAACCAGAACCCTTATCCACTGCTGGTGGGAATATAAAATTGTACAGACTCTTTGGGAAAGTTTGTCAGTTCCTCAAAATTAAACATGGAATTAATCACCATATGACCTAGCAATTCCACTTCAAAGTACATACCTGAGGAGTGAAAACAGGTCTACAAAAAACGTGTACATGAATGTTCCTAGCAACATTCTTCAGAATAGCCAAAAGGTAGAAAATCCAGTAATGGATGAATGAATAAACAAAATGTGGTACAAACATACACTGGGATATCATTTGGCCATAAAAAAGAAGGAAGTACTGATACATGCGATATTCATGTATAAACCTTGAAAAATGTTTTTCATTATGCTAAATGAAAAAAGCACAAAACTAAAGGCCACATAGTATGTGATTCCATTTATATGAAATGTCTAGCACAGGCAAATCCAGAGACAGAAAGCTTAGTGGTTGCGAGGGGCTATGGAAAGGACAAGATGGGGGGAATAACTGCTAATGGGTAAAGGGTTTCTTTTGGGGATGATGAAAATGATCCAGAATTAGTGCTGATAGTTGCACAAGCCTGTAAATACACTGAAACACACTAACGTATACACTTTTAAAAAATGAATGTTACAACAGTATAAATTATACCTCAGTTTAAAAATAAAAAATTCCTAGGCAAGCCATGAGAGACTCTTGAATGCTGAGAACTGAGGGCTGACGGAGGTGGGGGAGAGGGGGAGGGGGTGATAGGCACAGAGAAGGGCACTTGTTGGGATGAGCACTGGGTGTTATAAAGAAACCAACTTGACAATAAACTATTTAAGGAAAAAAAAAGTTCTTGGGGCATCTGGGTGGCTCAGTCGGTTAAGCACCTGACTTCGGCTCAGGTCATGATCTCAGTTTTTGAGTTTGAGCCCCACATTGGGCTGTGTGCTGACAGCTCAGAGCCTGGAACCTGCTTCAGATTCTGTGTCTTCCTCTCTCTGCCCCTCCCCAACTTGTGCTGTCTCTGTCAAAAGTTAATAAATGTAAAAAAAAAATTTTTTAAATAATAAAATTCTTTCAAACTTATGGACTCTTATCACGTCACAACAAATGTGAATTGGTACCTGGCAAACTTATGAAAATGCTGTAACACTAAAATCTTCCAGTTTATAAAAAAGAAGATTCTAGGGGCGCCTGGGTGGTTCAGTCGGTTAAGCGTCTGACTTCGGCTCAGGTCATGATCTCAAGGTTTGTGGGTTCGAGCCCCACATCGGGCTCTGTGCTGACAGCTAGCTCAGAGCCTGGAGGCTGCTTCAGATTCTGNAAAAAGAAGATTCTACAAAGATATTTCAAATAATTGGAAATGTAGCATGTTTTGTTGATTTAGTTTTTTCTTTTCTCAATCTGCTGTGTAACCATCAACACCATCCATCTCCAGAACTCTTTTCATCTTGCAAAACTAAAACTCTACACCCATTAAACAGCAACTGTTGAGTCCCCCATCTCTACAAACCCTGGCAAACTTTCTGTAACTCTGAGTTTCACTGCTTTAGGGACCTCATGTAAGGAGAATCATACCCATCCGTCTTTTTGTAACAGGCTTATCTCACTTGGCATAATGCAGACATAATGTCCTCAAGGTTCATCTATGTTGTAGTAGGTGTCAGGACTTGCCTCACTTCCTTTTTAAGGATAAATATCATTCCACTTTATATTTATGCCATATTTTGTTTATCTGTTGAAGGACACTTCAATTACTTCCACTGACTTAATTTTTAAATGATCAATAAATATCTGGAGTAAATTAAATTACTAGGGAAAAAATACACAGTATTTCCACAACTCTGTGAATACACTTAAAGCCAATGAAGTATATTGAAAACAGGTGAATTATCTGGTATATGAATTATATCTCAAAAAACTGTTAAAATACACACAAACACATATAAAGACTCTTCTTCATTCATATTAAATTAAGATGAAACACAGCCTAGGACCCAAATAATCACTGTGAATTTTCCCAGCACTGAAACACTGGAAATATCTGCTATCATTTTATAACTCTGCTTCCTGCCAGTATTCTGAACTGGATTAGGAATGAAAATCTTTAAACAAAGTGACCTAGCAAGACAGTCCATTACAGAAGGGCCACTTAGGTGAACAAAAATCATCCAAAACTTTACCCTTCTCCATTAATACTAATAGTAAATTGTTTTGACAGTCAAATTATTTTGGTAGTTTAAGAGAAATAAGAGCAACCACAGCCTCCACACGAGCAGTGACACTAAACCACAAAAGTCATGAATTTCCATTAACTACATATTCTACCCCATCCCTTTCTTTCTGAATTTCAGATTCTGAAATAATTTGGATGAAATGAATAATACCCTTTTTTTGCTTCTCAAAACTTGGTCTTGCACCAGAATCACCTGTGGGGCTTTCTTATTAAAACACTGTTAAACCTCATCTCCCGTGTTTCTAGTTAAGCAGACCTGGGGTATTATCTGAGAATTTGTATCCATAACCTAAGTCAGAAATTCCTAACCAGAATTTAAGTTCCTAGGTCATGTTCATTCTGCTGGTATGGAGACCACACTTCAAGAACCACTGTTAAATCAAAGTTAAGTCTAAAGACAAATTTAAAGGTCAAGCTATAATTGATAATATTAGTATGGTTTTATGACACTTTAGTGTGTATTTGGGATGGAAAGTAAAAGATTGAAAGTAGAAGGTTTTTGACTGTGTATTCTGTGGTACTTTTTTCAAGTTTACTTATTTGAGAGAGAGTGAGAGAATACAAGAGGGAGAAAGGGCAGAGAGAGAGGGAAGAGAGAATTCCAAGCAGGCTCCATGTTGTCAGTGCAGAGGCCAAAGTAGGGCCTGATCTCAAGAACTGTGAGATCATCACCTGAGCCAAAGCCAAGAGTTGGACGCTTAACCAACTGAGCCATCCAGGTGCCCCCTCTTTGGTATCTTTTAAAACAATTGTTTACAAAGTTAAACCATGTAGATCAACATAGTTGAAAGAAGCTGAAGCTCTCAAAATTTATAACAGATACAAAGTAAGTAGCTTTCATTGGTATCTGTCCTAATAAAAAGGTCTTATACACAGTAACAATTGATATAAACCGTTTTCAGGAGAAATACATTTCAGAGAAAATCCAGGAGGAATGCAGAGCCTACGCATCAAGGGACACTGGTAATTTTGCAGTTATGAGGTAAAATTACCTATTATTTTGAGTGGACCACAGTGAACTAAATATTTGAATAAAATGTTTTTTTCTTTAACTGCATGTCTTCTGCCTCTTCCTTTGTCCTAATATGTGCATACATTTGTGAGATTCTTCATCTTAAAACATTTATTCCATTATGTCAGAACCCTGGGCAAGAAATGTTTCTATTGCTTAAATGAAAGCATCCAAAATTCCTCTCAGGCCTTTTCAGACCACAATCCACAATCACTCCTACCCAGAGATTTCAAGTCACCTCCCTACGGCCCGAGCACAATTCAATAATGGCCACTACAGCTCTGTAATCCAATCCAGCCATTAACATTAGTGTGCCATGCCAAGGATCAATGCCACTGATCACTAACAACACGTATCTGAGCTAGGGAAAACGGAAGATAGAGTCATATGCGTAAGAATTTTTTATTTACTGGCTAAAAGTTAGCTAGGTCAAGTAGGTGGGTTACTAGATGTGAAAGAGTGAAGCCTTGCAGTTTCTGGTCACATTCCACTTCCTAATAGATGGCTTAGATACCCATACTTGACTAACATCTATACCTCACAGTGGGAACCTAAGTCAGCTCAATTTTCAAATTATAAAGCTACCTTTCAAAGATGAAAAGGTCTTAGACAAGGAACACCCACATTTCAACTCAGAGGTTATCTCATGGAATAGGGTTCATAAGGAAGTTCTGCCACAGAACTCTAGATTAAGATTTAGATAAGAAAACAGCCAAAGTGTCCTCTTCCTTCAAAGTTGTCTACACATCTACGTTCACTGAAGGGAGGAGAGAGGGGATGTATAAGGTAAATAAATGCTTCCAAGCAGTATCCTGAGTTCACAAAAGATCTCTCACACTAAGCTCAAAATATTCTACTAGGCTACTAAAAACACTGGGTGAAAAATAAGAAAAAGAAGGCAACGTTCACCTAACGTTCACCTTAGATTCCAAACAGTGGAATATAATTACACTGTTGCTCTTTGTTGTTGTTTTAAATTACTGTACATGAGTGGCACAAAAAGCCTTAATAAACATACACCATCTTCCAATCCTTCCCAGACCTTTAGAGATTGACCACATTCTTGTAATAAATTAAAATTTAAAAAGAAACAAGATCTTTAAGATCATCAAGCAGAAGGTTCTCATAGTCCTACCTCTTCTGGAAAGATAATAATAATCAGCTGAAGAAAAATTAAAAAAACATAATTGCAAATACATCATATTAAAGAAGAGTCTCTACTTTAGACTTTATGGACAATCCATGTTTCTGCAGATGGCATCAAAAAGCCGGCTGCAAAAGACAAAATAAGGAAAACTATATGTGAGAAAGACAAAGGTTTAAGTTGACACCAGGCAGGATAAGACTGCCAAAGCAGCTGAAAATGCAATAATAAAAGTACTGTTATCGGAACAGGAGCTGGTGATTACACTGGACTCTTATACCACTTACGCCATAAGACTGTTGTCTCACAGACAGATCCAGGTAGAAACACAAAGGGAAGGAACAAGGATGGTATATCAGACCTAAGAATGCTTAAAAGAAACCAGCTATATTTAGACAAAAAACAAAAGCACATGGATTCATTAAATGAAATTTAGGTTAAAAGTGTTTAATAAACTATCACAAGCTAGTCAACTGTCAGTCCATAGGTAAATAATGCCTTTTATATATTTGAGCAGGTATCATGAGAAGACATACTATGAGGGAGAAGGAATAAAAAGCTAGGACCAACACTGAAGTTACAGAGGAAAAAGAAATTTTCCATAGATGTGTAAAGGCTTTCCTTGTTGTCCAAGGAAGTAGTGGTCTCTATTCAAACCAATCATGCACAATCTTTTTTTTAGGAGTTACTATAAAGGTGAATAAGTGAGTCTGTGCTACATTCATGCTTTCAGTTGCTAGTCTGCCACTAACACTGACAGATTTACCTAGAATTAAGTTCCTCCATCTCTAAGAGGAAGAAAGTAATGCAGATACCCAAGACCCCTTAAAATTCCTACCAAATCTCATGATTCTAACGAAGATCATTACTTACATAAAAGAGGAAAATGAAACCATTTTCATTAGAGCCCCTAGACTGGCCAGATTTGGTTTTCATGCCACAGAACTATTACTTCAAAACAAAACACTGGCAGTATTTTAAATAGGTACAGATCAATTTTATCAAAAGCAGAAGTACACACAAGTCTTAGAAAAAGGGAAATGTAAACAGACCACCATTAGTGCCTACTAGATGATAGGCAGTGATTTTCACTTACATTATCTTGTTTAACATTTTAAAGATGTGCAAAATTACTATGAGGCCTTTCATAGATCACAGGAGAATTTAAATCACCAAGTTAGTTTTCATTTAAATTATCATATGTCCTGTCATTTACCCTTTCAACCCACTAGAGACAGGAACAGGAGGAGACATGTGTGTATACAATTATAAATTGCTTACCAAATGAATTATTTCCTATAACTTAGTATTTATTCCAGATTTTTTCAGTAGATAAAAAACCAAATAAAAAAACAATAAATTCTTTTTTTAGCACTTAATATTTTTGTTATTTGCCAGCAATAAAAATTTCTAATGAAAAGTAATGCTATTCATAAAAGCATTAAAAAATACAAAAGGTTCAAAAATGCCCTTAAAAAATAGATTGTGTGAATATAAAGGAAACTGGACAATCCAAATTCTGGATGGCAATATATTCTTTTCAAATTAACATGTAGGTCTGATGCAACTTCGAAGTCCCAAAGGGATGTAATATAAATGTAAGGGGTTCTGAGACATTAGTTAGCTATTTGGGAAATGAGGTAGTAGAGAGGACTTATTTAGATCATAGCATGCAATAATAAAATGTTTTGATGAATTAAAGGACTAATGTCTAAAAATAAAACCACTAAAAACATCTAGAAGAAAACAGGAAAAAATTCTATTAATGTCTGGAAGAGATGAAGGATTTCCACTATTTTAGATTGAGCAAGAAAGCTCAAGAGAAAAGATCAAAAGACAAAAAATTTTATTTTTTTAGAGGCTTTACAAGTTTTTCAATGTTTGTTTAATTTTGAGAGAGGCAGAGACAGAGAGACAGAGATTGAGTTGGGGAAGGGCAGATAGAGGAAGACACAGAATCAGAAACAGGCTCCAGGCTCTGGGCTGTCAGCACAGAGCCCCACACAGGGCTCAAACCCACAAACCACGAGATCATGACCTGAGTCAAAGTTGGATGCTTGAAGTTGGATGCTTAACCAACTGAGCTACCCAGGTGCCCCAAGACAAAATTTTAAATATCTATAATTTGTATCTTATCCAAGCTGGCTTCCAATATTTTCAAGGAAGGATTAATATCTCCACTGTATCAAAGTACCATAAAAATGGATAAGACTTCTTTTAAAACATATCAGAATGTTCAATCTCCCTAGTAATTTTAAATGTAAATGTAAGCAAAGATGTTATTTTTCACCTATATGTTTATTAGCACACATTAAAGGCTCATTCTCCATGTTAACTGGAGTCTGATTAAACGAACAATCCCATATACTGCTGGTATAAATGAATACAATTGACAATGAAAGAATTAACCTAAGAAGATATATACATGCAGTCTTTTTAACTGTTCAAACCTTCTTCTGTAGATTCTGAGAACCTAAATAATGGAAACAACAAGAACCTTAAGCACAAACAACAAATATTAGAAAAGTCCATCAACCAAATTACAGTAAAGCATAAGTATGTGGTAAAGGAAGCCATTTATGCCTTTCTTTTTCATACTATGTTCAATCAAATGGATACCAAAATATTGCAAATTTTTAAGTGTCCTCCATAAGGACACTGCAAAGACAAACACATTCATATAGCAATAGTATACTCAAACTAAAAAGTCCTCAAAGGCCATGAAACAAACTAAAATTATGAGACTTTCAGATGAAATGGAAGGAAAAGCAAAAAAAAAAAAAAAGTAGGTTAAGCAATACCTATTAAGAGTCAAATACCATATTATATGCTCATACATTAAAATTATCACAATTCCGTGAGTTAGGGTCTTTCCCAGAAGGAAAGATGGGACTACTTGAGGTCCAGAGTGGTTGAGCGATGTGCTGAGGACCACAGAACTAGTAAAATGATAAGAGCTGGAACTGAAGTCTGATTTCCAAATCACATGCTCTCCACAGTACTCTAAAAGAAGGGAATGTTTTCTATAGTGGCATCACATAACACCAAGTAACATTAGAGGTAAAACACTTCTGTTTCATATATCATAGGTTTCATCACTTGTTTCAAAACAGGAGTTTTTTTTTACACAGGGTATTTACTTTGTCATCCAAAGAAAAGGCAATAATTTTATTAAATTAACACAAGGAAGGATAAAATATAGAACTATCATTTTCAAAGGTTTACTTTTACAGTCCTTTCAAAATCTCCATTAATCTCAATAGCAGATGCGATTATACAATTCTAGATGTCCTACGGTGTGCCAAAACTCTAGGGGATAATCAAGAAATGTTCGTCGAATGAATGAATGAACAAATACTAACTTAAAATAGAACAAGACATCCCAGACCTCCCCTATCATAAGTACGTGGACCTACAAAAACAAACTCCTGAAATACCAGTAGACTAATAATTGCATATTCAAACTTAAACCAAAGTTGAACCAAATCTGCCAATTTCTATGGCTCTCTAAATGAACTCAATACAAAAATACAAACTCAATCGCAGCATTCTTTCTAATCAGTTATGAAAATAAAAGTATCTAAGAGAAGGTTCTGTTGAAGCTTTATAAACAGCCAAAAATCACAGGTGCAGGTTGCCTGTATATGGTATTTTATTTACGAAGAGCATCATCTAGAGAGGCTGCCCCCACCCACTGAAAAAAATGTAGCTAGAGACACTACACAGCACAAAATAATCCCAAAAATGAAATTAAGACCCTTTAGAACAGCTGGTTATAATTTTATAGTCCCCTCCTTCAGAAAGGAATGATAATGATACTGCACTGAACTTTCTATGTGAGAAGAGAGAATATTAAACCTTGTAGGCCAAATTTATTGCTAACATATGCTTTTTTCTACACAGGACAGATCATGCCTCTAACTCCCCAGATTAAAGTTATGTGAAAGACACACAGTATACAAAGAATAAAGTATCAAGATAAATACTAACCTGTTTTAAAGTTGACTAGGAGTTGGAAATTCTAAATTCAGTTTCCAATTCTTAACAGTGAAAACAAGGTCAAACTCTATTAGATGGTGAAAAGAGAGAATCTGGCTAAAAATAGATCTTTTAGGACTGACAAGTACTATATGAATTCCATCTTCCCATCCAAAAATCTGCTTCTTACAGTCTGCTTTAAACCCACTCTACGGTGGAGTGATTATGTACCAAAGTAAAGGTGTTTTCTAGTGTCACTTAAGAGCACTGGTAAACTCAGTCAAGAGTCCATGTTCACGTACCGTCATGTGCCAACTTGTCCTCAATGGGGCCCATCCCTATTTCAAATATAGACACCACCATCTGGCCCTTCCTATTCTTCGGAAGACAACTCCAGTGATTTATGCAACAAATTTTCTATTCCTACTTAACCAATTTGATAATGTAATTTCTGGAAACCATTCTAAATTCCCCAGACCTCCATTATCAGGAATTGTGAAAAGATAATAGCTATCCAGGAAATTATCTTTCTAAGGAACAGAATTGTGCTACACCAAAACACAGTCTTGTTTTCAGGGCTAACTAATACTTAGGTCTGAATTTTCGTAAAATAAATAGCTCATAAGATTTTTTTTAATCAAAAAAGCATAAACTGTCAAGCTGGTATAGCTTATAGAATCCCCATCTGTTATGAACTAGGAAACCAGGCTATAAAACTTACCTAAAGTTTGTCTAAAATAAACTCCTAAGCTCTAAGTGCATTGATGACCATAGAGCTGCTCCATCCGCGTTAGCTTTTCTCAAGCCTCTGCTCTCCATTCTGGATAGCTAAAAACATCTCCTAAAGAGACAATTCAGTGTGCCTCCGTATAATCAACCCCCCAGGAAGCACTTATTATTATGACACTGAAAAGCACTTTAAATGCATCATTCATCATCTACAAGCTTCTGAAAATACTACCACCTCACAGATCACAAAGTAACTAACCGGCTCAGTTGGTACACGCTGGTCTGATAGTCCAAGGCTCTTCTGCTTTCCTCTATAGGATCCTAAGTGTAAAACTGAAACATATCTATCACAGGAATTTGCTAGGCATAACAGTCTTCACATCTAGATGTTTCTTCTCTTAAAAAGGTAAAAGATCCAATCAATTGACTAAGAAATGTGTTGTTTCAAATGAGAACATCCTGAAAAAGCCACAGTACCTGGATGCAAAATTATGATCCAACTAAAAAAGGTAAATGTGCTCAAAATATAAGAGAAAAAATATCAACCTGTGTTTTTTTTCTATTACTGGTTTAAAATTCTAAACATGTTCTAAAGAGAGTAGAAAAACTTCAATAAGATACTACATAACCACATTATCTTCTGCTTGACCAACATAACAAATATATCAAAATGTTTATAAAAAACAGAAACTTTGGTCCTCATGGAAATAGGTTCAGGATAAAATGTAGTTGTTTTCCACATGAAGGAGTATCTGGTAATAAAAGTCTATACATTTTTCTCCAAGTCTGGTACAGGATCACAAACAGTACTTTTACCCCTGGGGTAAAATCTTTGGCAGAAAAAGGCCTAGAGATCTGTATTTCTTAATTGCTGGGATGAGTCTAATGAACATTAAATTAAGAACCACCAGGGTACAAACTAAGGACAGGTTTAGGGTAAAAATAACCTTGGCCTTGGTAGCTGTACAACTTGAGCAATTACTTATCCTAAGCCTTGGTTTTCGCAATGATAAAACAGGGATGATAGGGACAATTTTCCTACTTCATAGAAAAGTCCTAAGGCTTTAAAGGAGATGGTTTATAGAAAGTACTTAGCATACAGTTTTGACACACAGTAAGTTAAAAAACAGCAGCAACAGTGGGGGCAAACTTTCTATATTTATAAATATTTAACAGTTTTAACATTAGCAAATAGTGTAGCAAGGTTTATACATTATTGTCATTTCACTCCTTCCCCTCCAACTCCCAAAAGGAAGCAGCATTTTAATAGTTTCTTCCCCCCCCCGGAGAGAAACAGCCTGAGCAAGCAAGGGAGGGTCAGAGAGAGAAGGAGACAGAATCTGAAACAGCCTCCAGGCTCTGAGCTGGCTATCAGCATAGATCCCGATGTGGGGCTTGAACCCATGAACCGTGAGATCATGACCTGAGCTGAAGTCGGCCGGATCATGACCTGAGCTGAAGTCGGCCGCTCAACCAACTGAGCCACCCAGGTGTCCCGAAAGCAGCATTTTAAAAATGAGAAGAGTCACAGAATTTGAAGGGGATGGGAGGGAGGGCACAAATCAGCATTCTTTCCTTTAAGAGTAAGGACAAATGGGGGCACCTGGGTGGCTCAGTCGGTTAACGACCGACTTCGGCTCAGGTCATGATCTCACGGTTTGTGGGTTCAAGCCCCGCGTCGGGCTCTGTGCTGACAGCTAGCCCGGAGCCTGGAGCCTGCTTCAGATTCTGTATCTCCTTCTCTCTCTGACCTTCCCCTGCTCATGCTGTCTCTATCTCTCAGAAATAAATTAAAAAAAAAAACATATAAAGAAAAAGGACAAATGGGAGAGGTTGGCCACATTTTAAGGACTAAAAGCTAAATACCATATACAATTTGTTATGTTTATGTATATAATCACCACCTAGTTAGACCATGAGGAAAAACCACTCTTAATCACAACAGGAAGTAATTATATACTGATTATCAAAAGAAGGGAAAATTTATACTCCCAAAGATCAGAGCTCTGAACCAGTATTCCACAAAAGATTTTTTTTAAGGAGAACAGCACGCAGAATGGCTTACAATTAAAAGCCTATTCTACGGATAGGAAGAATAAATATAGTTAAGATGTCATTACTACCCAAAGCTATCTACACATTCAATGCAANTAAAAAAGCCTATTCTATCCCGAAACACCAACCTCAATCAAATTTTCTCCAAAAAAAGAAAAAAAATTGATAACTTTCTTCTCCCTAGAATCCTGATAATCTAATCAATTGCCAAGCTCAATAATCTTTCTCTGATCCATTCTCTCCTTTCTTTTTCTACTACTAGGGCTACTGCAATTCTGGCTCTCATTTCATCTGACATGAAGGCACAGGCTTAGACTCTGGCCAGAACAACAGTGCTTAACAAGATTTCTGCCTCCGCCCCTTTACTCTGGGTGTTGGCAAATTTTTTCCGTCTGGTGCCAAGATGGTAAATATTTTCAGCTTTGCAGGTCATAAAGTCTCTGTATCAAGTGCTCAACTCTGCCACTGTAGAACTAAACAGCCATAGACAATATGCAAGTAAATTAGCAGGTCTGTGTTCTAATAAAACTTTATGTACAAAAACTAACTACAGGCCAAATTGCTGGTCCCTACTAATTCAACTAACAGCTTTCCCAAATTCTACCACAGATCATGTTATTTCTAATCAAAAGTCCCTTTCTTCAAAGAACTCAACATTTCTTAGCCTGATACACAAAGGCTTCCTCCATATGGGTCTTATTTTCATCATCGATGGCTTTTTTCCCTTCTCTCCGCCTACATTACAGACAAATTGATTTCCCTGGTGTGGTTCCTTACACTTCCCTAATTCCAAGCTTTTACTCAATCTGTATATAGAACTGAAGACCTTTCTTTCCCTCCCTCTGGAACACCTAACACCTTCCCTGCTCTCCTCACCCCAATCCAGATTTACTAAATCTTATCCATCCTCCAAAGAAGTCCCCTTCTCTTTATCAAGAAGCTCTTTCTTAGCAGAACTTCCATGGCACCTCACTTACCCTCTGTGACAATGATTGTTTTATCTCTTATATCACGGTGAATTATGTAAGTATCTTAGCTCTCTTAAGACTGTGAACAGGTCTATTTATGACTCATCTGTATACTTTCCATAGTACTTTATACTCAACAAATATTTTAGATAACAAATTATTACTGTTTTCAAAGAAAATAGTCCTACAATTAAAATTCCTGACATAACACATAGCACTTTTACGAGAATAAGCCTGAGGCCTTCTTGTTCTGTATTAATACAGCATATTGCATAAAAACAAATGACACTAGCTTAACAAATTATGCCTTCAAAAATCAGTCTCAATCTCATTACTTATAAAGTAAAATGGTAAGTGGCAAGAGCATAAAAGGACTGGATTCAAATCCTAGTTCTGCCATTGCTGAGTCTCTGCTTCCTCCCTGGTTAAATGGATTTTAATGCTACCTACACCTGAGGGAAAGAGGAGACCAGATTAGGAATTAACTATTAGCACATGGCAAGCATAGAGTAAATTATTATGCATTGTGACTTTCATATAAATTTAAAGACACCTAAGCTAATTGCAAGGTTCCTATCCTGTCCAACAATGTTTAACATCTTCTCTACTCAGCAATATGAAGAATGAAGACATAGATGGTCCCTTGTTATAGAGAAATTCAGTCTAGCAGTGATCCTTTCAAAGATAAGACAACATACTGAGTGTTAACCTTCCAGCTAATTCTGAAATGAATAAAGATTATTTTGAAATTATTTTAGGTATAAATCTAAACATTTAACAATAATGAGTTATAGTCAAGTTCCTACCAAATTAAAATGTCAAGATTCTCACAGTGGCCTACAAGCTTTTCTAATTTCCTCTTCTACCGCTCATTCTGCATCTGACAGTTGTGTGTGCCTGTGCCACCTGGGCTTTCAGTCCCACCTTAGGGCTGCTGCACTTACTCTCTTCACCAGCAATGCTCTTCCTCAAGGGCTTTACAAACTCCCCTTCTTCCCACATTTAGATCTCAGCACACACCTCACCTCCTCAGAGGCCTTCCCTGATCACCCTATTTAAAATAATCACCCCTACGGAGCAACCATCACTTTCAATTTCCTTACGTTGTTTTATTTCTCATTACAGCAATTGTTGTTGTTTTTTTAATTTTTTTTTAATGTTTTATTTATTTCTGAGAGAGAGAGAGACAGCATGAGCAGGGGAAGGTCAGAGAGAGAGGGAAACACAGAATCCGAAGCAGGCTCCAGGCTCTGAGCTAGCCATCAGCACAGAGCCCGACACAGGGCCAGAACCCATGAGTCGTGAGATCATGACCTGAGCCAAAGTTGGGACGCTTAACCGACTGAGCCACCCAGGCGCCCCCTCTTTATAGCAATTGTTAACTAGCCTTTGGTCATGTATTCATCATCTGTCTCTCACATTAGCGTAAAGCTTCATGAAAAAAGCAATCTCTTATTAGCAGCTGTATCCCTACCAACTAGTGTCTGGAACATACAGCACACTTGATACACATTTGTTATTCGTTAAACAAATCAGATGTTTATGAGGGATGAGGAAGATTCCTTCATCATCACAAAATACATAGCTTCTTAAAATCAACTGCTTCCAATTAAATCTAGCATGTCAAGACTCCCCCTAGGACATTTCTTAATTTGAAGCTTCAGGGAGTCATTATACCCACATTTCTGGGAGGAGAAGTCTACAGCATTTCTTTAAGAGTCTCTAATCACAAAAATATCCTAGAAGCAATGATTCACAACTTTGGCTACACCATGGAATCTCCTTGGAGAATTTTAAAAATAAAGATGCCTGGGTCCCACCCGAGAGATAACGTGTTATCTGCGCTGGGTATAGCATTAACATCAGGTTTTGGTGCCTTTTTTTTTTTTTTTTTTAAGTTACTCAGGTGATTCTAGAAAACAGCAAAAACTGAGAAAAATGCAACTTGGAAGCAAAAGATATTTAAACGAATCAGATTTCTCAAAGCCACTTATACAAGGAAGAAAATAAAGTTTAAAAGCTAAGAACTCTGAAAGCATTAGCACCTCTGGCAAAGATATTAATATACAAGTGCATGAAAAGTTCTGTGACAGAGAAACATTTTACATAAAGAGTCCTATCTCTAACTCCACTTAAATACTAATCTGACAGTGAGATTTCAGACTTTTACTCTCAGAACAGAAATCACATTTTTCACTTAAAACACCCTTAATTTCATACAAAAGCTCATTTGTTAATAATACACTAGGTAAAATCTAAATACATCAAAAGAACGACAAAATACTTTTGATGACTAATCAAGGAGTACATTACAACTATGAATAAGTCCTTTGTAGTTTTACTGCTAAAAACTTCTTTAAAGCAATGTATTTGTACCATTTCACCTCCACTGTTATACAGGATGACACACAGTGGATTTAGGTGAAACTAATATTGACAACACACACAAAAGGAGAAAGGAGATGGGGAATTTCAGAGATTTGTTTACATCATGCCAACAAAGATTTGAAAAGAGCAGGTGTCAGACAAGACAGAGGTGGTACTTTTTTTTTTTTTAAGTCCAATAACCAAACATCAACTAACGAGCCAATCCATCATTGTTACCACTCCAAATTATTATAGGTTAGAGGGGTCCTCACTCTAGTAGTTCCTTTTAGAAAATGTTTAACAGGATAAGAGAGCAAAAAACCAAAATGTTAAATAGTTGTAGAATAAATAAATCCAGCAATACTATGGTCTATAGCAGCAAATAATTTTAAACACTGGGATAGCTAGAATCACCAAGGAATTTGTTCCACCTACCCTTGTCTGGACTCTTGACTGTAGAGAGAGATTTGCTAAGACAGAAGTGCCAGATCATGAGCCCACCTGATACAGAACATCACAAACTTGAACAACAGTTTTTAAATCTAACGGGCTTTGGGGAAGAAAGCCGGACTACTCCTAGCTATGAAGTCTCTGTGGCTTGACTTCTTGGTCATATTGCCTTATTCAGTTTCCCTGTCCAGTAAGCAAAGTAAATTTAGTGAGAAAATGCAAACAGAAATACATTCAGGTACATAACTCATCAGCCCATTTTAGTTGAATAGACTGGTCTTGAAATGCAAATAAAACATGAGTAAATGCAAAACTATCAGAGTTGAAAAACTTTTTAATTTCCCTTCTACAACAAAGGGCACAGGGGCAGCTTGAGCTTGCTATGTCATTTTACACAACAAAAAATAGTGTCCTCTTCTTATTAGTATCTTTCTTCTTTGACCAAGAGCCTATGGAAGACAATGTTCTGGGATTAACTAGGAATACATTCCCAAAATGTGGGCTGGAATCTGGGATTAACCAGGAATACATTCCCAAAATGTGGGCTGGAAATAAACACAAAGCAGCACAGGACATGAACTCCACTGGCTGTTTAAAAAAATGTTTCCACGTACAGGAGTGTCATATAATAGGAACAGAACTGCCGGTATGAGAGAAGGAGGAGATGAAAACTACATGAAAGGGCCATAAGGAGATAAGGTATCTAAGACCACTGTGACCACAAGTGATCGGGGTCATTTATTCAGAAGCAGGTTACAAATTCTGAAGGCCTGCAACTCACTCACTCCTTTTACTTTGGTAAGACAAGAACAAAGAAAAGGGCTTTAAAGAGAGAACTCCTGGGGCACCTGGGTGGCTCAGTCAGTTAAGAGTCCAACTTCAGCTCAGGTGATGATCTCGTGCTTCCTGAGTTTGAGCCCTACATCGGGCTTTGTGCTGACAGCTCAGAGCCTGAAGCCTGCTTCCGATTCTGTGTCTCCCTCTATCTCTGCCCTCCCCCAACTCGCACTTTGTCTGTGTCTCTCTCTCTCTTCTCTCTCTTTCCCAACTCACATTTTGTCTCTCTCAAAAATAAACATTAAAAAAAGTTTTAACAAAAAATAAAAGTGCAGTCTGACTCATCACTGTCCATCTTCATTCACTGTAAAGTCCTAAACACTACCAGAACACAGTTAAAGTGTATTTTCTTAGGGCGGGTGGCAAATGTGATGGTGGGATCAGAGGAAGGAGTAAAAATTAGAGCGGAAGTACTCCTATTACAGGGTTTACAAGATGCCTTCCTAAGATATGATCTCAGCTTTGGCTTCTTCATCTATGAAATAGATACAAAGCTTACTACATAACTAAAGAATATTATCAAAAGTGAAATAGCTATATAAAGAGCATTCCAGGCATCCAGGATAATAAGTGCCCTTTCCCTTCCAAAGAGAGATAAAGACTAATCCAGTGGATCTCAACTGGGGTGATTTTCCTCCCAGGGCACATTATTTTTGTCAGGAGACATGTGGCAATGTCTGGAGACACATTTTATAGTTACAGCTAAAGGGAGGGTGCTGATATTTAGTGGGGAGAGCCCAGAGATTCTGTTATACACCCTACAACGCACAAGACAGCCCCCCACAACAAAGAGCTATCTGACCAAAGATGTCAGCGCTTGTGTTGGGAAACCCTACCCAAACAAATTCATTTCTGGAAAACCACACAAACATGGAAAAGTAGAGTAACAGTCTATACAGTCCCTACAGTCTATAAGAAACCTATTTTTGAAGGTAGTCTGAGTACGATACTATCTTATGGCAGCTGTTGCTCAAATGACAAATTAAAACGTCACAAATGTCAGGAAAAATAGTTTGTCCTCCAAGTGTTATTTTAAAAAGCAGGTAAAGTGTCAGTGAGAACCTATTAAATTCATTTTTCTAAATAATAGTAATAACACTCAAGCTTGAAGTTAAACTGGCACACTCCTCTATCAGTGAGAGCAGAATAAAGGGAGACAACTCTTACAGAAAGCAATCTGGGGTAAAAACAGCCGTAAAAAATGATATCTTTTGCCCTCAGAACCCAATTTAAAAGAAAGAACACAATGCGCAAAAGTACTCAATGCATATTATAATTACAAAAAGCCAACAATAATGTCCAACAATGCTCAAAATCTACACACTGAAAATCTAGATATTACTATTTTTTATGTCCCAGACCCTGGAATAGGACATAGACATTTTACATATATTATTTCCTCTATCCTCACAAAAACCCCATATGCTAAGTGTTATAAATGCCATTTTACAGAAGAAACTAAGGTGCAAAGATCACAGAACTAGCAAGTTAGAGAGCCTAGATTCAAATCCAGGTGGAGCAGGCTCTCAAGTTTCGCTAACTGTGCTACACTGAATCCAATGAGTAACTGAAGTAAAAGTTTGAGGAGAGTACTATGAATTTAGCAAAAACAGTGACTACTTCTTAGATACATATAAAATTTTACACCTAAAAGGAGAACAAAAACTTTTCAAACACTCATAAAAAGTTTAACAACTGACCATGTAATGGGTCACAAAGACATAGCTCAAATTCCAAAAATCAGAAAGCATACAGGCCACATTCTGTGAAAACAATGCAAAAAACCCTAGAAATCAACAGTTTTTAAAAGGGTAGCAAAAAAAGGAAAAAAAGATGGAAAAAATTAACAACACATCTTTCTAAGTAATTCTGATAAAGAAAAACCAAAACTGCTCTATGTAGAAATGAATAATGAAAATATGACAGACCAAACTCTTAGAATTTGGCCAAAGAACTAACTCAAGAGAAAATGCTGTAAACTTAAAAGTTTATTGAAGAAAACAAGACAGATTGAAAATAAATGACTTAAACGTGTAATTAAAGAAGCTTAAAAAAAATCTAAAGAAAGCAGAGAAATGAATAAAGATAAATACAAAGCCAATGAAATAAATATTAACAAAAGATAAATTCAATCAACATAATCAAAAGTTTTTGTAGGAACCTCATTTATAAAGCAGAAGGCTCTGTATATAAGAAAACAGAAGTGAAGGAGCAGATATAACAGAGTAAAGCCATACAGACAACAGACCTAGGAGAAGATCCTAAGAGATTTCCACGCAGAATTTTGTGGCAATAAATTTTAAAATCGAGGCAAAATGCGTGATTTTCTTTAAAAATGTTGCTGGGGTGCCTGGGTGGTTCAGTCAGCTAAGAGTCCAACTCGTGATCCTGATCGGCTCTGGTCATGATCTCACAGTTCATGAATTTGATCCCCGCGTCTGACTCTGATGACAGTGTGGAGCCTGCCTGGGGCTCGCTCTCACTCTCTCTGCCCATCTGTTTTGCTGGTGCTCTCTCTCTCTCTCAAAACAAATAAGTAAAACCTAAAAAAAATTTTTTTATTTAAAATATTGCCAAAATTGGGTTATGTAGAAAACCTTAAGCCAATAACCATAGAAATAATTTAAATGTCAGCAAAGACCCATTCATAATTATAAAATGGCATCTATGCTGCTCAGACATTTCTAGCAAAATGTTAGCAAAGAGATTAAATCCTTGCCAACTATTTCCAAGTGGAGAAAAAGATGGGAAAATTTACCAAATCAATTCATGAGCTTGCCATAACCACAGCCAGCCTAAAAATATCCTATAAGCCCTTCATGTTATGAAGATGGGGGAGGAAAAGCACCTAGATCCCATCTGACATATATAGAAAAATAATAATCCAAATTACCCAGATAGTCAGTATCCAATAATGTTTAGCCTAAGAACTCACTCCTGGAATGCAATCTCCAGAGAGTAGAGATTTTTTTTTTCTATATTGTTCATTGTTCTTTCTCCAGTGCCTTGAAGAGCTCCTGGCAATAGTAAGCACTCAATAAACATAAAATCTAACAACTGAAAAGGAGAAAACAACACATCACCATCTGTCATGCAGGTGACTGTCCATTTAGTAATATCAAGCAGAAATAAGTCAAAGAATTGCAAACAGTAGGAAAATTCAGTAAGGTAGCCAAACAACAAATCAACATATAAAAACCAACAGTTTTCCCATGTTATCAACAAGAAATTATCTCGTTCTTAGTAACATTAAAATCTGCAAAATATCTAGAAATAAATGTAACAGGAAATGTGTGCAGGCCTATCGAAAGAAAAGTATGAATTTTACTCAGGTATAAAGGACCTCAGTAGAGGAAAATATCACAACTTTGGGATAATTATGTTGTCAAGATGTCCTATCTTCATCCATATTAATGTACAATCACAAAACAGTCTTAAATCCAAATCCCAGCATGAGTTAAGGAAGCTGATACACTGATTGTAAAATTCATATGGAAGAAGACGATGACCAATAGTACCCTCACAAAAAAATATATATAATTTTAAATATCAGGAGTGTGCAGTTACTCTATCAGTATTTAAAGTTATGGCAAATAGTATATTTAGGGACAAATGGACATCCATGAAGGGAGTGAGGAGATTAAAATGTTACTTCAAACCATACACAAAAACACAGATACAGAGAACAGACTGGCGGTTGCCAGGGGCAGAGGGGTGAGGGTGGACAAAATGGGTGAAGAGAATCAAAGGTAAAATCCTCCAGTTATAAAAACAAATCACAGGGATGTAATGTATAACATGGCAAGTATAGCTAATAACACTGTGCTGCATATTTAAAATTTGCTAAGAGACTAAATCTTAAAAGTTCTCATCACAAGTAAACAAAAAAATATTCTGTAACAATTTATGGTGATTGATATTAACTAAACTTACTGTGGTTATCATTTTGCAAAATATGCAAACAGTGGGGTGCCTGGGTGGCTCAGCTGGTTAAGCATCTGACTCCTGATTTTGGCTCAGGTCATGATCTCACAGTTCAGGAGTTCAAGCTCCACATTAGGCTCTGCACTGACAGTATGGAGCCTGCTTGAGATTCTCTCTCTCTCCTTCTCCTGAACTCATTCTCTCTGAGTCTTTCTCTCTCAAATAAACTTAATAAATAAATAAAAGTTTAAAAGGGCAGCCTTTATTTTTATTTATTTTTTAATGTTTTATTTATTTCTGAGAGAGAGACATACAGACAGCATGAGCAGGGGAGGGTCAGACAGAGAGGGAGATACAGAATGTGAAGCAGGCTCCAGGCTCTGAGCTAGCTGTCAGCACAGAGCCCAATGCAGGGCTCAAACCCACGAACCATGAGATCATGACCGGAGCCAAAGTCGGACGCTTAACCGACTGAGCCACCCAAGCACCCCAAAGGGCAGCCTTTAAAAATATATATACAAGTAGAGAATCATTATGTTGTATGCCAGAAACTAACATAATGCTATATATGTCAATTACATCTCAGTTAAAAAGAAAACCAATTTTAAGAGCTAAACATAAAAGTTACATATAGTCACTCCTCTTAGGGAAACTTTTCTCCAACAAAAGGCCTTACCCTCCAGATAACTTCATTCCATTTCTTTCCCTTCCCAAACACTGACATACATCTCTTCTTGCCTCTCCCTGTTCCATCAATATTTTGCCAATTTTCCAGCGTGAAAATCCAGTCATATCACCAAATTTACTGAAGTATGTAATTAATGAAATGATTTAGAGTCAAGAACTCTAGTACAACCTTGAGTCTTAACCTAATGATCTTTAGCATCATCATTTGATCTGTCCTTAAATGACAAATTTGTGCCTATTCCCACAGTAAGTTCTAAAATGATCGATATTTTATCAATCTTGTATCTGTACCTATCTTTCCATTCTGTGTGCATTGCTCTGGTTCAAAAGACTTCTTTTCACAGCTGGGCTACTTGCCTTTAAGTCTTAACCTGGCTCCAAACTATCCTATATTATCCACCCCACATCACTAGCAAAGATTCTTTATGTGCAATCAAACCATACCATTCCATGTTAGTGATTCTGCACTATTCTTAGGATAAAATTCAAATGCACCAGCCTTTGCCCAAAACTTAATTCTCCAACTTCATCTACTTTCTTGAAACTTTTACGTCTAGCAGATAGCTCTCTTCCCTGTTACCCAGCACAACATCTTCGCCTGAGGTCCCTCATCTTTGGACTGAAACATCCTATTTCCTCCTGGAAACCTAAGTGTCATCCCTGATCAAATTAAAGTTCCACTCTGATTCCCTTAGCCCACAGTAATCACTCCTTCCTCCTAAGTCTCAGCATTTGATGCCGGTACCATGTTATCTGTTATCTAATTACAATTAGGGCAGTCACTGCCTAATTTTAATGTTTCCTTTTCTACTTGAATGTGGGAGGGAAAAAAAAAATCAAGTCACATAAATTATTTCTTGAAGGCAAGAACCAAGTTCTCAATTCTTAACTGTTTTCACCATTCCTTATTTTACTATCAGAGAAGTGTTTTCTCTTGCCCTTTAGGGGCAAGGTTAATCTTGATGATAGATGATCTCAAAAGGCTAGTCTCCAAATAACTGAGTTACCTTGAAAATTTTTATATTTATCATTTTTTGCTCAGAGAATTCTGGATCTCCTTTTCTGGAATTGCCACAGGGACACTTTGACTATCCTCAATGATGACACATCTTGGTTTCTAGTCAAATTATCAACTACAGCTACTATTATTCTTATAACTGTTGAAGGGTTATGTGTTAAAGGAATATAAGGTACAGCTCTTTGAAGGCTGGCCTGCTGGGAAACACCCAAGAGCAATACTGTACCTTACTCTTCCATAAATTTGTCAGCAAATCTTCATGTTTATGGATGAAATTAAAGAAATTTGTCCCATCTAGTAATACCATTACACTACTTCGAATAAACCATGGAAGTATAATCTAACACTGCTTTAAACATTAATGGAAATAATAACCTCTTGCACTTAATAAAATGTAAAACCAAGAACAGATGAGCCTTAAACAACATGGGTTTGAACCCTGCAGGTCCACTTACACACATTTTTTTCCCAATAAATACAGTACAGTAGTATAAATGTACTTTCTCTTATTATTTCCCATAACATTTTCTTTTTCTCTAGCTTACTTTATTAATTTATTACTTAAATTACTATTACTATTACTTACTGTATCAGCTTACTTATACAATACATATTACATGCAAAATATGTGTTAACTATTTATATTGCTGATAAGGTTTCCAGTCAACAGGAGGCTATTAGTACTTAAGCCTTGGGGGAGTCAAAAGTTATATGTGGATTTTCAACTACATAGGAGATTGGCATCCCTAACTCCCATGTTGTTCAACGATCAACTCTGTGTGTGTGTGTGTGTGTGTGTGTGTACATACATACACATCAATGTCTTGAATGTACACTTACAAATATCAAAGTCACCTCAAACTTTTCAAGTCTGAGACCTACTTAAGAACAAATTAAGAGAATTCTCCACTGGGAGGAAAATCACTGCACCAAGCAAACTTCCTGCAAATACAAAATTAGCCTTTCCACTTAAACTTCCAAGTAAACTTTCTTCTGTGAATGCTTGAATGTATTTGCATAAGAGATCAATTTCAAATACAGCTGGGTGGAAGCAAAATGAGTCTCAAGCAAGCCTCACTCTGTTTTCATCTTACAAAGAGAAGACTGGCCTGTCTTCCAGCCTTGTGAATAAAGATCTTATAAAATTCACTATGCAAAGGGTGTGCCCAAAGAATACTTGGTGGAAAAATCTGCTGGGGGAGTGCCAATTTGAAAAGAAAAACATTTTCACCCAGTTGGAAATCTAGAAAAACAGTGTTACAGCAACTCAGCTGAAAACTCTTAAGAAATGAAGAAAAGTTTTTTAGAAAAAAAACAGATATTTTCATCCTCAGAGTGAAATTCTATGAAAAGCAACTAAATGAATCAATGAAAAAGCTAATTATGTTAATTTCGTGCACCTAAAAATTCTGCCTTTGTTATGTGACAGGGTCATAGGGCAACTGGTCTCTTATTCTATATAAATTAATTTTATAATCTGTAACTGTTTTCAATCAATTATTTCTGGGAAAGAAAACAGGAATAAAAGAAAACTTTTGTTGTTTTCCTTAAAAAAATAACCAAAAATGAAAAATTGCTTACTTTGGGGAGAGGGGAGGGACAGAGGATTGTTTTTCATTGTGATATTTATCTCCAAAGCATAACACTCTAATAGCTTTATTCAGTGAAAAGGATACCCATCTGGTAGACCTTTGTCTTCACTCTCTCACTATACCCCATCCTCAGGGTCCATACTTGACTTTCAGATTTCTTCAATGCCATAAGTGGAACACAATTAGAAAAAAACAAACAAACACGACAGTTACCATAGGCAAACACACTGGCACCAGGTTGCCTCATTGAGAGAAACAAGTGAGCAGACCGCTGCAGCCCTGCCACCAACTCTCTGAGGGGACCCAGTGCACAGATTCCCTACGGAAATACAGGCAGTTAAGAGCTCCGTGGAGATCATCTGGCCATTCAGCATACCTCAACAAGCTGGACGGTGTGTCTAATAGTGACAAAAGTCTTTCCCATCCCAGTCTGAGTCTCATCATTACAAAACAACAAGTGACACTTTTCACAAAGATATAATTTAGACTTTATAAGTGAGGAACCTAGGAAGATTAAAAGACAAAATTAAAATTAACAGTTCTCAATAGCAGTCTAGAATTCTTTTTACTATATTGCTCCCTCTTTAGTATTAATCTCACAAATGCCAAGAAAAATAATAACCTCCAATTCACCCTTCAGGTTTTCTGATTATCAAATCAATAAACAGAAGACGTTGAATGTTAATCATAAACTCCATACTCAGACATGGAAACAACAAAAACTCATTGAAGTGGATGGAAAACCAATCAGGACATTCTTTAAGTGCTATTTTATGCCTTTTAACTTCCTATAATAACCAGACTTACCAGATAAAGAATTTTTGAGGAAAATACATGCTTATAATTCATTTAACAGCCTTAACCACAATGCAAGACTAAAGGAAAAAGAACATAAAATACTTTCATATTTTAAAAGATGTCTTTTCTAGCAACTGGAGAAATAAGAGGATTTTTCCACTTAAGTTGAAATACAAATTAAGTTAAAATATAAATCATCCCTTTAGAAAGTCAAGGGGCGCCTGGGTGGTTCAGTCGGTTAAGCATCCAACTTCGGCTCAGGTCACGATCTCAACAGTTTTTGGGTTTGAGCCCCGCATCGGGCTCTGTGCTGACAGCTCAGAGCCTGGAGTCTGCTTCAGATTCAGTGTCTCCCTCTCTCTCTGGCCCTTCCCTGTTCATGCTCTGTCTCAAAAATAAATAAACATTTTAAAAAATTTAATTAAAAAAAAAAGTCAAAAATATTTATTTTACCCATTTGATGGGAAAAATTATGAACTAGGCCACTTCTCTGGATTATTTATTATAGTAAGGAAAAACAACTTACCCTTCGCATCATCCCTCATGGTCAGTGCCATACCCATCACTGTACTGTACAGTCAGAGAGGTATCTAAGGAGATATATGCCTTCAGGTTGCTCCATTTCTCAAAATAGAATCTTCTTTCTGCTCCCTCCCAATCAGTTTAGAAGAAAAATACTAATAGAGCAGGAAGAACTAGCTTTTATCTTCACTCAAGTAAATTATTTATCATGTCTATTGTCTTAGGCCTCGACCATAAAATGGGGAGATCACCTTCACCATTTGAAGGTCTTAAATATTAAACAGGATACCAAATGTAAACCACCCAACATATAGAAAGTATGATCAATACATGCTAATTTTCATTTCCTTTTCTTTTTTAAAAAGTCACTCCAGGGGCGCCTTGGTGGCTCAGTCAGTTAAGCATCCAACTTCAAGTGTAGGTCATGATCTCATGGTCTTTGAGTTCCAACCCCACGTAGGGCTCTTTGCTGACAGCTCAGAGCCTGCAGCCTGATTTGGATTCTGTGTCTCCCTCCTTCTATGCCCCTCCCTCATCCATGCTGTCTGTCTCTCAAAAATGAATAAATGTTAAAATAAATAAAAATGTCACTCCAGCCACTTCCCAGAGGCTATGTCTGCCCTAGCACAATGCCCCTCCACAACCCATCCAACTTCTATTCCATAAAAGAAATGAGTAACAGGTTATTGCAGGCTAACAGGTATATCTGGTTAAGATACAGACCATTTATTTACCTTTCTTGAAAACTTATTACCAAATTACTTAATATTACTATAAAGTCTCCTGAATATAAAGTTAAATGCCATATTTTACCTTATGTTCGATTTCTTTTCATTGACGGAGTCTAAAGGACAATTTGTTCCCACTAATACAGCTTAGTGTTTATGTCCAGGCTGTGGGTAAACAGCCTAGATTAATATCTTGATTTCTTATTAGCTTTAAGACATTAAGCAAGTTACTTAAACTTTTCATTCCTCACTGAGCCTGTAAAACTAAAATAACACCTATACCTCACTGTATTGAAGACTAAATAAGTTAATGAGTATAAAGCACTTTTAACACTGACTACTCCTCAAAATATTCAACCAAGGTAGGCTATTATTTTTTTCCTAACATGTTTCAACCCTGCTGTCTGATTAGCAAGGTAGGTTAAAAATGCTGTTTCCTAATTCAACCAAATCACTTTCTCCTGGGACTCTGTGATCTCCCAGGTTTCAGATTAATTTAGTCCCGACAGTCTTAAGCTCTGCCTTCCTCCAGTTTCTATCTTCAGAGGATGTGTCTCTCAAGTGTGAGAAGAACAAACAGGGAAAAAAAAAAGATTAAAGAGTGAGCAAAAAAAAAAAAGTCACTACACATATACACTATCATCCAATCCCCTGGCTCATGTCCTCTATTCTATTAGACAAAGGTAAAAAACAACTTAAAAGAAAATGATTTAAAACTGAATATAATTCCTCCTTCCTAGCTGTCATTCCTCAAATCCTCACCCGGCCCAAAACCTTTTCTCCACAAATCCTCTTACCTGAGAGTTCTGAATATAATCTATACAGTTGCTACAATACTACTAAATAGGTTACCAGAGCAACTCACAATATTTATATTTTATCAACAACTTTTCTGTCTATTCTGTTTGAGGAATAGACTCTCCGGACACTTTTATCAGATTGAAATTGATTTCAAAGCAACTTTGTTTACTATTTTGATGCAAAACTTTCCTTATAATTAAGCAAATATAAAATCAAACAGGCTAAAGTGGCCACAAAGCATTAACTGGAATCAAAATTACTAATACTTACTTTATATATTTTATATACTACACCCATTAGTTAAAATTGAGAAACTCAATGCTCTCAGCTTTACATTGAATATATGAGCATAATTTTCCCAAGTACATAATGGGAAATAGGAAAAAGAGAATGAACTGACAGACATAATAAAAGGACATGACCTGAGGTATAAATTTCTGTCTAGCTTGCAAAATAATCTAGTCCATTTTGGTCTTTGCTTAGAGAGACAGTAGAGAAACTAATTAGATTACTATTCATATGAAATAAAATGTGGCCCCAAGCTTTCCCTTTTCTAGTAAAATAATTTATCATGCACATGGAACATAACAGGATGCCCTGCAAATGACCATGAAACCTCTGGGCATACACAATAGGCGAAAAATGCTTAAATGAAAATTAGCTAATGCCCACAACATTCAGTAAGCCCCTCCAACTGTTCCTTCTCCACCTCAACATAGTCATCCAATCTAGTTACTCTTGCCAAAAATCTAGTAATCACTCATAATACCTCTTTCTTCTCTCTCAACATCCACTCATCACATCCAATCAATCACTAATCCTACTCACCTACCTCCAGTATCCAATTGTCTCACTCTTTTCTGACAAAGGCTTAGTCTACCATTCTCTTACCTGGTTTACCACGAACACCTAACTGGTTTCCCGAAGTCTACATCTACTACACTCTTCACACAATTGAGGGGTCTTAAAAAAATCCAGTGATGTCAAAACATCATTGGCTTCATAGTAACATTTTCGGTTAAGCGTTTTGGCTCTTGCTTTCAGTTCAAGGTCATGATCTCATGGTTTGTGAAGAGCAGAGCCTGCTTGGGGTTCTCTCCCTCTCTGTCTACCCCTCCCCTGCTTACACACATACATGCGTGCTCTCTCTCTCAAAATAAATAAACAAACTTAAAAATGATTTTAAAAGTGAGATAACCAACAAAAACAGCTGGATGACCTGGCCTCTAGCTTAACTCTCTGGCCTCATTTCTCATCAGTCTTCTTATACAGTGCTCTGTTTCTGAAAGTATCAAGCACCTCCCATTCCCAAGGCCTTAGCATATGCTGATTCTTCAGTCTGTAGCATTCTTCTTCTTTACCACCAATCAATTTTCATCATTCAGGTCTCAGCTTACATATTACTTCTTCAGTATACTTGCTGTACTATCCCGACCCATCTTCATTAGATGTTCCTAATATGCACCCTCATGGCACTCTGAACTTGATTTCTGTAGCACCCATAATCACTGCAAATGTATCATTAACTATGTGATTACTTAAACAATTATTTTCTCTTTCTAACCTATACTGTCCACGAGGGCAGGGAAGGCTTGGGTCTTACTCAGCACTATATAGCCCTACCACCTAGCACCCTCAGCACATAATAGGCATTGAATACATCTCATAAATGAGTTCATCAACTCCAAAGTCTCCAAATGTAATAAGGCTTTGAAGTACAAGTCAACTCTTCACTATGTACAGGATTATTTGGAAGCCTGTTTCCAGGTGCTTTTTAACACTTGCTGGAACATGTAAAAGAAATACAGAAATGTACATTTTTAAGACACTAGTAAAGAAACTGGACCTTCATGAACTATTAGGGCTATTTTGCAAAGTGTATTTTTACAGTCACCCCCGGCTTGAAACCCCATCTATGACAATCCCTCTTTCACTGCCCCCATAGTGGGGGACCGTTAAGTCCCACTAACTCTACTTCTGCATCATCTCTGCAATTTTCTCCTTCCTTTTTATACTACACTTATCACTCTTAGCTACACTGCTAGGTCTCTAAAATATCCTCAGTCTAGCCAACAAAGCCCAATGCCTTTTACCTTCTTGTCCTCTCTATATGCTGTGCCTTCTATCTGTACTGACCTACTTCTGTAGGCCACAACCAAAACAAAACTTCCTATCAAAATCCTAGCCACCTTTCAAGGCTCATTTTAATATCCTTTCTTTCCAGTTCCATCAACCAGCTGTGACCTCTTCTTATTTCACTTACATCATCAAACATTTGCCTTATTATTACTGTGTGCCAGGCATTGTTCTAAGTATTCACCTTTGTCTTACCAGGTCTCCATATCTAAATGTAAACTTCTTGAGGATAATTCGTGTATTCACCTACCTCATCTCTTACATCTTACACATTCGCTCATTCAGTTAGTAAGTACTTATTACATGACCACTTTAGCACGATCATAAAGAGTACTTTCACTCAATTTTAGAGAACGAAAACACCAGTCACAGGCAAAAGAAAACATTTGCAGCAACTAGATCTGCAGCAAATGGATAATCCTCAAATTCCTTGTTGCCTAACTTCCTTCCAAATCACGCAAGAAACAGCAAGAACAAACTCTATCTACATACTTAAAGGGGCGGGAGGAGGGAGAGAAAATACAGGAGCTCCTATTTCTGACAATGGATGTCATATGCAGACTAGCAGAAAAACAAGGAGCATGAAATCAAAGATGTTACACAAATGAAAGTTTACTCCTCTCTGAAGTAACTTCTATAAAAATACAATGGAATTATTCTCACACATGTATCCCACTGAATAACAAATTCAGTAATCACTTTAATGGACTATTTTAAACGCACACACACACACTAAGGCATTAAAAGAATCAAAGCTAGGAGCACCTGGCTGGTTCAGTAGGTTAAGCGTCCAACTTCAGCTCAGGTCATTATCTCAGTTAGTGAGTTTGAGCCCCTCATCGGGCTCACTGCTGTCAGAGCAGAGCCCACTTGGGATCCTCTGTTTTCCTCTCTCTGCCCTTCTCACGGTTGTACTCTCTCTCAAAAGCAAATAAACAAACAAAAAAGGAATCAAGGACTCAAAGCTGTAAGTCACAAATCAAAAAGACTGTTTTGTTTCAAGTTACATGAGTGACTTACAGGGAGGGACTTTTACTTCAGTTTCCCCAAATGTAAAAACAAACAAAAAACAAAAACAGAAACAGTGCTGAGAACAGCTCCATCCACCTATGTTACTTAAAGATAGAGTGGTCAGAATTCAAAATAGTTTGAGCCTCAGAAATCATTTAACCAATTCCTTCATTTTTATTATAAAGGTAGCAAGATAATTAGCCCCGTAGCTAGTTTGTAGCAAAGGGTTAGACAGGACTTAGTTCTCCTGGCTTGTATACTACTCTTACTCCATCATTCTGTGAAAGTATAATGAATAGGAAAATAAGGACAAATCATGTTGACTATCATCTTTGGCAACATCACTTGTGGAAGCTTAATAAATTCAAACGGGAAACTATAACACAAGGCATTCTAGCTAGTGTATCTAAAAAGCAAAACCTACAAACACACTAGTAATTCATTATACACAGTAGAATTATTCCCACATATATATCCCACACAGTAACAAATTCAGTAATCACTTTAATGGACTATTTATAAAACACATAAACACATACACACACACACAGAGCTAGGGCCACCTGAGTGGCTTGGTAGGTTGAGCATGCAACTTCAGCTCAAGTCATTATCTCACGGTTTATTAACAATTTCAAGAGGATGAAATTCCCCAGAAGTAAAGAAAAGTCACTGCAATCAAGATAACCCAAAAATTCAAATAACTTCTTTAGTGTCACTAAACTGAGCATCCAGTTTATTTTTACCCAAACTTGATAGGAAACTTCAGGGGGCTATCAAATAAAACATAGGTTACCATAAATTAAGCCAGAAATAAAAGTATGAAAGTAAAACAAGAACAAGGAGAACAAAATGAACCTAAGAATGAGGCTTGAAAAAAGGTATAAGACCTACAAGCCTGGCTCTAAACTTTCAAAAGCCAGTAAGAAAACAGAAACCAAGTAAACAACGCAAATTATAGCATCCAGGTAACATAAAGACTTAAAAGCTTGGAAAAAAATACACTTAGTCTTGGTTGTGTTATCTTTCTCCCTGAGGTCCTTATAAAGAAAGCACGGAGCAATATAAAGATATATGCAATATATGTAAAACAACACATATTTCAGTAGTAGTCCTAATGAAATGTTTTATGGGATTTTTAAGTCAGGCAGATTCTTTTTTTTTTTTTTTTAAATTTTTTTAATGTTTTTTATTTATTTCTGACAGAGACAGCGTGAGCAGGGGAGGGTCAGAGAGAGAGGGAGACACAGAATACGAAACAGTGCGCAGGCTCTGAGCTGGCTGTCAGCACAGAGCCCGAAGCGGGGCTCAAACCCACAAAACGTGAGATCATGACCTGAGCCCAAGTCAGACGCTCAACTGACTGAGCCACCCAGGTGCCCCTTTATGGGATTATTTTTACAATGATAAATAAAATAAGCCTATAGTAACAGTTCAGAAAGAAAAAAGACATTTTTTTAGGAAAGAGGTTTACATAATTAATGTCCAGATAAACA
>NW_027532607.1:813938-825124 GCF_008692635.1 Crocuta crocuta
AGCATATACAAACAGCAAGCATTTACTACAGAAGTTTATAAGTACAAGGGCCAAGAAAAAAAAAAAAAACTTGAGAAAAATTTACTGTACAGGAGTTCATAACAAAATAGCAGAATGAAACTCTTAAAAGGAGAGTAGAACATAAAGAAAAACTAAAGTGGAAAAGAGCATGCACACACACCCACTCACTAACTGTAGTACATCCACAGGAAATAACGAAATGCTTTTATTGCTACTTTTAAAGTTAAGAATTAAAAATTAAGGTGTTTACTGAAACATATACCTTCCTTGCTAGTTCCTCCATCAAGGAGATATTTAAATTCCTGCTCCTTCCACAGTGATGTTACTAAACAACAATGAAGATCAAACCCAGTGTAGTGCAGAATTTCAAAGAAGTAGTTATGTATACCAAGACAGGAAGATACAGAAAACATTTCAGGATGACTTTCCAAAAAGAACTTAAAAAGGTATAATACCAGTTTTAAAATAAATAAAATCAGTTAACCAAAAAATTTAATCAATAAAGAGGAAAGAACTTCTCTAAAATAACTCATCTGGTAATATAACTTACTAACTGTGAAGTATAATATAATGATAAACATATAATCTGCCAAAAATTCAGCATATAAAAATCAACCATTCTTGGGGTGCCTGGGTGGCTCAGTCGGTTAAGCGCCAACTTCGGCTCAGGTCATGATCTCACAGTTCGTGGGTTCGAGCCCCACATCGGGCTCTGTGCCGACAGCCAGCTCAGAGCCTGGAGCCTGTTTCCGATTCTGTGTCTCCCTCTCTCTCTGACTCTCCCCTGCTCATGCTGTCTCTCTCTCTCAGAAATAAATAAAACATTAAAAAAATTTTTTAAAAATCAACCATTCTACTACTGCTAGCATGTGCCTATGACTTACAGTGGATCACTGTTTTTCCTCTTAGAGGTAGGAAAGAAGAAAAAACACAAATTCTTGGTGAAGGCTTGTCATTTTCACAAAATCATCCACTTGCAACTTAAGCGCCATCATTTAAAAACAATTCATTTCAATAACCTCACGTGCTAAAGATTTTCATCATGGCTGCCTAAACTAAATCTAGCTAACTTTATCTCTGGCAGGAGTACTTCAGCAAAGGAGTAACATATTAAGCTACTAGCAGGGGGAGAAAAGTTGAAATTCACCAGTTGGGTCAACCTCCTGCAGAGTTAACTAACTTCTTATTGTGGAACTCAAGAATTATAAATGATAAATGTGGTTAGAAGATTTGAGAAGAACTATGAAATCACACACATAGACACACACAGCTCCTAGGTGTCCAAAGAAGTATTCCCACACCCCCTTTTTTCTTTTATAATCAAAGTAATGTCTCCAGTCTCATTGTCTGGCTAATTGTTGGCAAAGCTTTAAAATACGCAGGTCAACCAAAACCTAGCTGAATAGCAGCTTTAGGAGTCAATCTGGTGACCTGGCTCAACAAGAACTTTAGAGTACTCACACGTTATTGGTGGTTTTAATTTAAATTCAATTATATCATAATGAGCAAAAAATTTATTTACTTCATAGTACTTTTAGTGCCCCAATTTTCCTTACTTTAATATGATCTGATACATGGAATTTCAACTTTTTAAAGCACTGTTTAGTTGACTTAATTTGAAGAGGATTCAACTGATTCCAAAAAGTTTCCTAATGTGATCCTTTAACTGCCCTTCTATTTCACAACCTCCCAATCAAACCATTATGTGATAAGAATGCTCAGAAATAGGCATAGTGTGCGTGAGCCAAGGCGCCGGGAGCCAGCGCGTCGAGAACCATGTTGCTTCCGAACATCCTGCTCACCGGTACACCAGGGGTTGGAAAAACCACGCTAGGCAAAGAACTTGCATCAAGATCAGGACTGAAATACATTAATGTGGGTGATTTAGCTCGAGAAGTCTGATCACCGGATATCATGGAGTCTGGCAAGATGGCCTCTCCCAAGAGCATGCCGAAAGATGCACAGATGATGGCACAAATCCTGAAGGATATGGGGATTACAGAATATGAGCCAAGAGTTATAAATCAGATGTTGGAGTTTGCCTTCCGATATGTAACCACAATTCTAGATGATGCAAAAATTTATTCAAGCCATGCTAAGAAAGCTACTGTTGATGCAGATGATGTGCGATTGGCAATCCAGTGCCGTGCTGACCAGTCTTTTACCTCCCCTCCCCCAAGAGATTTTTTATTAGATATTGCAAGGCAAAGAAATCAAACTCCTTTGCCATTAATCAAGCCATATTCGGGCCCCAGGTTGCCACCTGATAGATATTGCTTGACTGCTCCAAACTATAGACTTAAGTCTTTACAAAAAAAGGCATCTACTTCTGCGGGAAGGATAACAGTTCCCCGGTTAAGTGTTGGTTCAGTTACCAGCAGACCAAGTACTCCCACGCTTGGCACCCCAACCCCACAAACCATGTCTGTGTCAACTAAAGTAGGGACTCCAATGTCCCTAACAGGGCAAAGGTTTACAGTACAGATGCCCACTTCACAGTCCCCAACTGTAAAAGCATCAATTCCTGCAACATCTACAGTTCAGAATGTTCTGATTAATCCATCATTAATTGGGTCCAAGAACATTCTTATTACCACTAACATGGTATCATCACAAAATACAGCCAATGAATCAGCAAATGCATTGAAAAGAAAACGAGAAGATGATGATGATGACGATGATGACTATGATAATTTGTAATCTAGCCTTGATGCTTGTAACATGTATACTTGGTCTTGAATCCATTGTACTGAAATTAAACATGCATGCTGGGTGTTTTCAAGTTGTGTTGTAGAAGATGTAAATGGTATTTAATGAGTAAATATAGTTATCTTTTCTGATTGAGATGTTGGATTTTCTTTAATAGGATTAGTAATGGTTTTTCATCAGCCTTTAAGTCAAAACTAAAGTTGTTGTTCATCAAAAAGAATGCTCAGAAATAAATAGTAAGTGAATGGACTAAGCCTAAACAGTCTTTTCAAACACTAGAAAAGTTCTCTCTTATGTATTTTGATTTCACTGAATTTAAGTTTCCCACACATTACCAAAAAGTTCTCTCTTAGGTATTTTAATTTCACTAAATTAAACAGTTTCCCACAACATTATCCAAACTTAGAAATGTTTTCAATACAAACTATCCTGAAAATGATAAGCTTATAGATTCTAGATTTTCTTCCTCTAATATACAAAATAAGTATATGAAACTTAAAATGCTTCAACTGAAGTATTTGTTTCATGAAATTACTTTTAAAACATAAAACATTCAACATTAACCAAGATTTTTTTAAAGCAGTGGTTTATGCAACAAAGTCAGTAGGATAATGCCACAGATATCTGCAAGCTGATTTCAATTACTAATCCATTTAAGGAGCGATAACTATGCTACAGCAATAGCAAGTCACTGAAATATATATGCTTTCGATCTGAATACAGAAGTGGACACCTGAGTACAATAAGCTAATAAAAGGTAATGAACTAGATCTACAAAGAAGAAATTCAGCAGAATAATCCAGACTTCTCCCCTCGAAACAGAAACCAAAACTGCATATTCAGATACAGCATGTAAATAATACTAACAAAATCGAGAAAAAAAGGAAATTTACTTATGCTGAAAGCATGGCTATCTCAACAGTCTCCAATGAAAATCTTGGTCACCTTTATACTACAGGCAAGGAAAAGCCAGTTATTCCAACATATCCATCTGTTTCAGCCTACTTTAGTAATCCAACCTTAGTAACATCCCTGGCCCAAAGACGGAATAGAAGGGAAGTCAACTCTCCTGCCCCTCTTTTCCAACCTCTCATGCTTCCCTCTCTTGTAAGTCTAACACTTATTTTAAGTAGGTAACAGCAGACTGATTTAGCTTTAAGGAGATATGCTATACTTCCTTGAGTATCTGGAAGGAGCCAAATGCAGGAGGGAAGACATGAATAAGGTACCTCTGGATTCACCATGCCAATTTGGAGCGCCACCCAAAGCCTGTGTAGAATTTTTTTCAAAATAAGAGATTTTAAAAAACCAGTAAGAACCTAACCCAAATATGTCAGTGCATTTAAACTTAGCTGAGAGTAAAATAAAATTCAAATGTGATAAAGATGGGCTCTTTTAGGAAGTAAATCAAGTTGTGAAAGTAGACTGTACTTGGAAGCAACCCATAAATAAAATACTCTGAAGAAGCATCTTCTGATTATTAGCCTTTAACATGTAAGGAAATCTCAAGTATTAAAAGTGAAGACTGAGTACATTCTCTGCTGAAAGTTCAATTAAAAGCAAGTATGGGGCACCTGGCTGGTTCAGTCAGTAGAGCATGTTACTCGTAATCTCTCCGTCCTGAGTTCAAACCCCATGCTGGGAGGTGGAGTTTACATTAAAAAAGAAATAAAAAATAAAAGCAACTGTAAATTCCAGCAAAGTTAACTAGGTCAGCTGAACTTTTGTCCCCATTTAACCAGAAACAAGAGGATATGAAATCAAGCTATAAAAACGTACAAAAATATCCCACATATACTTTCAAAAGAAATCTATTCACCCTGGAAGAGGTATATAGTTCTACCAATAGGAGGTCTTCTAGTTTTTTTCTTAATAAACAAGATCTACAGCAACGCAGAACTATGTCAGAAATATCTTTGATTTCTCCACTAGCAGGTATATGCATCCACCTACCTAAAATAAGAAAAAAGACAAATGGAACATAGGCACCTATATACAAAGAATCCCATTCTCCCCATGGTGGAATTCACTAACTCTTTCTCCCGTCCCAACATGTCTCAAGAGTGACTTCATGCACAGGTTTTACTCACAGGGGTACGTGGCGTTGCTCAGGATCAGCTCTGGTCAGTTCTTCCTCTTCAATATCAGACTCTCCTCCTGAGCTACTGTCAGTGACGTCTGAATCAAATGCTCGCTCACTGCACCTCAAGTTAGCTATACCACTAGCTGTAAATCTCTCCAATTCTTCTGAAATCGAATCACTTTTCAGGAAATTGCTAAGTCCCTCTGAAGTGGTGGTCTCACTGGCAGCTTTTCTCAATGCAGCTTCAGCCTTTCGAGTCAGCATCAACTGGCTCCGGGGCCTCAAGGATTCCAAGTTTGGCAGTTTGCTCCAAGTCTTCTCTAAAAATCCACCCAGCTGATGCTGTATATGCCTCTCCACCTGCTTGGCTTGCACAACCTGTAAGCGCTTCTGTAACCTGCGGGCACGGCTCTCAATATCAGCCTGCCTCCGCAGTAAAGCTGTTATCCTTGTGTCAGAATCTAAAGCACTGAAAAGAATGGAAGACAGGGGAGACTTTTTATCCTCTAACTTGACACCCCCCAAGTTAGAACTAGAGTCTGTGCCAGGTGATAACCTACTGCTTCCTTGAAGTGCCGGCTGTTCCATGGAATTTACAGAAGATTTGTTTGCAGTGCTATTATTGCTAAATATAGTTGTGTGTTCTACATCAAGGCTTCTATGTGGAAGAGTGCAATTGGTCATACCCCCCTTCAAGTCCCCAGATTCAGATGCCACCGCTTCACCTCCTTGAAGAGAAGATGAAGTGAGAGCTCGTTTTCCCCCATTGAGGGGACTGGAATTGTCATGATCAGAATGTGTTGAACTTTTAGTCAATTTCTTAGCCAACCCATTTACAGGTGCTTGTGGCAGAGCTGTCTGACCACTCGTATTCATGGTTCTAAGATTTTCTAAGGAAAACTCCAAAACTGGCTGTCTCCCCAACAGCTCAGCTCGGAGTTCATAGGACTGAGATAAAAGAGGATGAGATTTAAGGACTGTCTGCTTGCTGAAGACACCTTGCAATTTCAACGACTCCTTTGAGGGTACAGATGTTACATCGGAACAGAGATAAGATGCCACCAATGGTTGCAGCTTTCCCAAGTCTTCCTTGGTAGGATTATTTCGGAAGTCTAAACTGGGATCCTCTGCGGCAATGGCTTTTCTTTTGGTTCCGTTGGCAGCAATAAGGATGTTGGCGTTGCCGTTATTTTCGGCACTGCCAGGGGACAAAGTGGAGGATGGGGGAGCCAGTTTGAACCGGATATGGTGTGCTTCAGCTGCTGCGTCAGTGAGAGCGGGCGCCATCGCAGCCATTCAGCACAGAGAGACAGGAAGTCCAGCCTCTCCCGGTGCCGAGGCCAGCTCCACGGCCCCTTACTGCCTCCCCAGAGAACAGACTAAAAGAGAAAGAAAAAAAGGAAGTTAGAAATATATGCACACTAGAAAACAACACACATGTTTTTAATACAATCCCCACTTGAGGCTATAATTCAAACTCTGCCTCCAGAAAGAAAAACACTTAGACCATTCTGGACACTCAAATACGGGGACAGGGGCAGGGAGAGGAGAGGGACCGGACAATCCCTGCACAGAGAAAAAAATTCCACCCTTCTTTTTTGTTCCTTGTTACCACAGATTGAAAATAGCCGGAACAGAAGTTCCATTCTGAAAGAATCAGATTGTTAAAATGAAACCATCCACATTAAAAAAATAATACTTTAGAACTTCTTGAAATTAGTGGATTTAAAGCAAATGTATCAAACGAAACACTTAGCAATTAAATAGAGAAGAATTAGTAATGAACTTCCCATTCCTACCAAAAAACTTCTATACACAATGTCATGGGCCTGCACATTTCTCTAGCCAGAGAATCCAGTGCTTACCAGCTTCTAACTTCTCCCAAAGACAGTTCATACCACAGGCTTAACTGTATCGCACCTGTATCAATTTTTTCTTTCACTGACTTCAGTACAGCCCACCTCTCAAATTAATTGCCCAATCTGTTTCTTTTTCTTTACCCTAAAATTTCTTAAAAGAATAGTATAAATAGCTGCCTCTTCACTCTTTCTCTCATAATCTGGCTTCTAATCCTACTGCTCTGGCAAAGGGCACTAGTAATCTCATTAGCAAATCCAATGGTCAATCTCTGTTCCCATTCTATAGAACTTCTCTGAAGCATTAGGCGGTGCTGACCACCCCATTCTTCTTGAAATGCTCTTTTCCTGATGTCCTTGACACCAGGTCCCTTCTGCCCTCTTCTCTCTCAACTCCCTTCCTTAGCAACAACCACTAGTATGTGCAGCCTCCTTGTGCTCAGCTTACTGAGCTTCACTGATCAACATTCCTACCTTTATGATCCTCAAGCGCCCTGAACTTCAAAATTCACTCTTTTTCCAACACTCCTCGCCCTGTTTTAATATCTCCAATAATGGCATTGCTTTCATTTAGTTGCCCAAACTAAAAACCTCAGTAATTTGCCTCTTCTATATCCCCTTTGACTTAATTGGTTTGAGGGCAAAAGGAAATTTATGTAAAGAACTAAACCAACTACTTTTTTAAGTTTTTTTTTTTTAATTCCAGTGTAGTTACCATACTGTGTTTCTGGTGTACAATATAGTAATTCAATAATTCCATACATTACTCTGCTCATCATGATGGTTAACTTCTTAATCCCCATCACCTATTTACTATTTACCCACCTCCCTCTGGTTACCATCGGTTTATTCTTTATAGTTAAGAGTCTGTTTCTTGATTTGTCTCTTTTTGTTTTTCCTTTTGCCCGCTTCTCTTGTTTCTTCAATTCCACAGATGAATGAAATCACATGGTATTTGTCTTTCTCTGACAGACTTACTTAACATTTATACTCTCTAGCTCCATCCATGTTGTTGCATGTTGCAAATGACAAGACTTCATTCTTTTTTGTAGCTGAATAATATTTCATTGTGCATGTATATATGCCACATCTTCTTTATCCATTCATCAGTTGATGGACATTCGGGCTGCTTCCGTTATCTTGGTGATTGCAAATAATGCTGCCATAAACACTGGGCTAGGCCAGCTATTCTTAAAGCATGGTCTACAGACTTTTTAGGAGCTCAAAGATCATTTCAGGGGTCCGCAAGATCAAAGCTATTTTGATATTAAAACTAGAACATTATTTGCCTTTTTTCACTGCATTTAAGTTTGCAATTAGGGTGTAAAAATAAGGCTGAGCAAAACTGCTGCTACCTTCGCATGAATCAATGCAGAGGATTTATTGGTCAGTGTATTTTCTATTCATTTACAGTTGAAAAAAGTCCATTCCATTTAAAGTCTTTGATGAAATTACGAATCTTATTAAATCTCCAATCTTGAGTATATTTTCTTAAATACTATGTGATAAAAGGAAAAACGCATAAAGCAACTTATGCTGCTTTAAGAAATATGAGAAAAGGCACCTAATACAACTGAGTTGTACAAGCTGAACTAGAAGCTTTTTTCACAGAACATTATTTTTACTTGGCGGAAATGACAAACTATGGTTTACTGAGACTTGAGTAGTTAGATATTTTCTCAAAAGTGAACAAAGCAAACCTGTCACTTCCAAGGAAAACCACTGATGTTTGCTGCCAATGATAAAATCTGAGTTTTCAAGCAAAATAAGTATTTTGAAAATTTGTATCCACCACGAGCTTGGACATTTCCCCTATACTTAAAAAGCTTGTTTCTGATTAAACAGATTACTGCTGATACCAATACATGTTGAGTTTTCAATACCACATAATGAAATGTATCGACATCTGGAAGATCTGTATTAACTCAGTGACTGACTAAATGACCAATGTATGTTTGAAACCCATGCACAGCTAAAAGCAAATGCAAGACAGACCAACAGATGTTAATGTAACAGAGTATGAAAAATTCACAGATGAGGTTTTAGGTTCCAAACTGCAACTAATCTTTAAGAAACTACTTGTCATGTATGGGTGTAGCATAAAAGAATACTACGCATCGTTACCTGAAAAGGCTACTAAAATACTCCTCTATTTTCCAACTACCTATCTGTGGGAGGCCAGATTTTCTTCATATGCTTCAACCAAAACAACCTATCACAAAAGAATGTATGCAGAAGGAGATTCAAGAACAAACAGTCTTAAGCTGGGTATTAGAAGAATTACAAAAACATAAAATAATGCCACTCACTAAATTCTTCTGTTCTAGTAGAGAGTTATTTTTTACAATATGTAATGAGTTTGTTGTTTTAAAATGAATTAGTAAGTAGTTATTTTTTAAATTTCTCAAAGTTTCTAATACAGCAACTATTAATAACCACCAAAGAAAGCACCTTGTGGTTCTCAACATTTTCTAAGAGTGAAAAGGGGCCTTGAGACGAAAAGATTTGTAGATCACTAAACTAAAGCAACCTTCTCCCCAGTCAAAAATAAAGAGCAACTTCCAATTTGGTCAAACATTTTTATCTCTAGATCAATATCAACATAGGAAATTAGACCCTACAGGAATACACTAAGATTCTTTGCAGGATGACAATTCAAATTACAAATATTGAAATATTTAGGTAAATGACTGAGAAATACCAATACACTTAAAGGTCAAATGTATCTATTGCTCTTTATACTTGCCAAAAAGTTTCTTGTTCTAGGATTGTATTTTAATGGACATAGATCTTCCGGGGCTTACAGAGCTTTATCCTTACGGACTTTTCTGGCATATGGCATTCTACATGACACAACTGTTCTATGTCCACTTTCCCTATTTCAAAATTTAAATTTAGTAGTAATTCCTAATATGGTATAAACAGTTGTGCTATAGACCAATTGGCAAACGAACCAATGTTTAAGTTATTTTTTCAAAAATACACTGAGCTAGTTTTATAACATGCAAAGGATTTTCTCCCATAAACAAAATTCACTATCAGGTCTTTGCCATCAATTCCATCTCCTCTTTTGAATTCATACCAATACACAGTTGATACTAGCAATGAAGGAAAGCACATTATCAGTATAAGATGATCAGTACGACATATGAGAAAAGTAGCTGTGAGGAGCTGTAGCCTACTAACCTAGAGCTCTGCAGTAAGTCTCAGCCATGGCAGGAAACCACTTCCCCAGGGGGACCCAGGCAAGGACACAGATGTTACATAGCTTACACAAAACTTACTCAGGAAAACCCAGGCTCACCCAGCACACATAAAAAGGATCAGAATTAACATCACACCACAGAAGGTACTTAAGCAGTAAACATTCCAAGTTATTTTAGAATTATACAATTCCTTAAAGTTCACAACTTAAAAACCTGCTGGCTCAAATCCCATCTCTTTCAAGATTTCTCTGACCCTCTGAAAGTACATCTGTGAACTTGACATTAATCACGTACATTTCAAAGGCAAGAGTTTATTTTGTTTACACACGCTCTCCTTGGTCTCAATATCCCCACAGGATGCACTGCAAAGGGTAGTTACTAAAACAATCATCTAAATAAGTAGAGAGGAGGAAAAGGAGAAAAAGGGAAAAAGCGACCTCTTCAGAAGGAATTCCATTCCTAACTCCTAAATTTTTATCTTTCTATAGCCAAACAATATCGTTTAAAAAAAAAAAAAAAGATTGAAATCTTCATCCCTCCCTCTTTACATTAACTTGAAATACTCTGCTGAGATTCAATATTGGCCCCAAAGGCACTCACTTTGTAAGTAAGGGGAACAGTTCATATTCTGGGTCTACCCTCATTTAACTATGCTGGTCCTCAATTTCCCCATCTGCAAATGACACAATCTACCTCACAAGACTACATAACTAAATAAAATACTTTCAAATACTTACTTAGCCTAGCCTAACACCTGACACAAACACCCTTTATTTGTACTATTATTATAACCTATAGACAAAAAGCAAAGATAAAAGGAATTTCAGCAAGATTTCTTAATGCACAGGAAAAATACAAAGTAAGTAATTCCCTAAAACATTACTGTACCTAAGGACCTGTGCATGTAAAACTGGACATGGAAAATCTAGTTAGACTCAATATTAGCTGTAACTGCCATAATCTACCAAAGTTTAGGATTTCAATTTATATGTTCATATTTCCTTTTTTAAATTTAGATTTACTTTTAACACTCCATGATATTGCTTACAATAAAAAGAAGGCAAATCAAATGCCCAGTAATTCACTTAAGTTACAGAATAGCCACACAATGGAATACTATGCAACCATGAATAATACCATTATAGAACAGTATTTCCTGACTTGAAAAAGTGCTTGCTTCACCGTTAAATGAAAAAATAAAAAGGTGTCACAAAAAAAACAAAACATATACTATGGCCTCATTTTTGTTTTAAAACAGTAGGTGGTGGATATTTTTGTCTGTTTTATATATATATATATATATATATATAT
>NW_027532607.1:825167-836858 GCF_008692635.1 Crocuta crocuta
CTCCAGCATAAACAGGTATTACCTACATGATAAAAGGAAAAGAAACAAAAAGAAAATAATGCAAATAGTTAACGACCCAAAAAGTCTGAGTAACGCAAAATGTCATGGTAGCTTTCTTAAATTTAACATACTGAGCAAAATGTTGATTAAAGCAATGATTCCCATCCCATTTGAATCCCTAAAGCTTCACTCTTCAATAATTTAAAAAAAAAAAGACTGTTAAAACTTAAGCAATTTTACAAAAACGTAACAGCGTGTGGTAAATAATCTTTCTCCAAAGAATACAAAGTATTAAAAGCTATAATTAACTTATTAATCCTCAGAACAACCTGGGCAGTAGGTTTGGGACTGGGATTATAACTTTCAGTTTACTAGTGGGGATAGATAATAAAGTTGTACTGTACATTCATCATAAAGAAACTTAAAATATCCCAATTTTTAGTTCCTCTAATAAATTACAATCTGACAAATAAATACAGATGGAATTAATGTACCTGCAGTCACTGACATTAAGATTCTGCAATAAATCTGAAGAGACCAAAAGAAGGGCTATGAAAGATTGAGCTAATTATCAATGGTTTCCCTCCCAGTTCCAAGGACGCATTCTGGGGACTGGAAGATGTCAGACAGGTTCAGAAGGCAAACACGTTTAGGAAAAACGTTCCTGACTGAAATTCACAATGCTCTTCATCAGACTGAATACTCAAATGTTTGCCTTTACCAAACTTAACACACACTTTTTCCCCCCGTTATACCTATTAGTATCTTGCAGAACACTGTTCTGAGAGATTAAGTTGGGATAAAGTTCAAATCTGTGACCTTCAGGGTCTCTTCCTATGCTTGTGACTCTTAGTCTAAATGGCAACACAAGTTCAAGGGAAAACTTCCATTTAACACCAGTAGCACTGGGGAAGGAAAAAGTATACCCCTGGGGCAGTTTCTCAACCCCAGCGCTATTAATATCTTGTGCCAAATCTTCTGAATGAGGGAAGGGGCCTCTCCTGTGAGTTGTAGGACATCTAGTAGCATCCCTGGCTCCACTCACAAGATGCCAGGAGCACCCTTCTACCAATAAGTACACCCAAAAATGCCTCCAGACCTACCAAATGTCCGGGGGGTGAAGGGGGGGGGGCAAAAATCACACCTCTCAATAGAAAACCACTGCCTAGATACAGACTTGACACATAAATTTAGATGTATTATTCCCAGAAAGCAAAACACATCAGGCTACTTAAAATACTGCAAGTCAGAACTAACACCACACCTACAAATGAAAACCTTGCCTTTATTCCCTTTTAAGTTCCCAAGACAGGACTCCAGGTATATAAGGACAATCTAGCAGCATCCACCCTGCAAAACTGTAGAGACCCAAGGCAAGGGAGTTGGCCATTTGGCTGGCCAACAAACCACACTTTCACTGGAAACAGAAGCACAAATCAGACGGGGAAGAAGTCTGCCCATAGTGTGGCTTTTACTAACCTCTTCCCCACCATTACCTCATTACTCTGCACAAAGGAAAGAAATAGGAGGAGGAAAAATGGTTAGGGAAGTGTCCGTGAAGTTGTCAAAATTTCAACTGAAACTTGAAAATTAGCTAAAATGTCATCATGCAAAAGGCTAAGGCAAGAGAATGGTAAATGTGGCATTCTAGTGAAAAGAAATGGCCTGGGACAAGGCAAGGCTGTGGGAAAACATAGGACATCCTGGAGGTTAAAAGAAATGATCAATTTGCTTGAAATATAAAGTATATTTTAACAGAGGAAACAGCATAGAAAAAAGTGGAAAGGCAGTCTGAAGCCAGATCATTAATGCACAACCTTGAATAGCCAGCCCTTACTCAGACTTAAAGGCAGCAGAATGTCATTAAAGATTTTTCAAATAGGGAGTGACATCACAACTGTGCTTTAGAGACTAGCTGGATAGAGGATGGATTAAAAGAAAGTAAAAAGGCAGAGACCATCGATGAAGCTACTGCAATTATCCAGACAGGATGCAACAAGGACCTCAACTAAGGAGGTTACCACAGTAGGAACAGCAAGTTTCCTCCAAGCTTAAATTCAGAAACTGGAAGGGGCTAAAGTCTGCAGAAGGGCCAAATAAATGACACAAACAGAAAATGTAATGGATCTTATCTCCTTAATGATAAAATCTTTTCATTTATTTCTCATAAAGCTATCCAGATTTCATATACCCTCTCTATTCCTAACATTATCAACCCAAACCCAGCCTGGGGGCTCATTAACTCACACCTAAATTATCCTAACAGCTTTCTGACAGCCTTGGTCCTTCAACCTGGTCCATATCTTTTTACCACCTCACTTCTCTACTCTCGAATAGCTCCTTGTGCCTTTCTCAGGAGTCCAAATTCTCCAAAATGAAACTTAACACAGCAAGTGCATCAGGTGGAGCAGACCTAGAACTCCCCCAGATTCCCAACTCCATAATCTTTGCCTATGCTGCTGCTTCTACCTAGAACACCCTCCTAAGCTTCAGGCCCAAAATTTAATTAATCCTTCAATACATGGCATTTCCACAAAAATTTTTCCAAGTTATTCAGATTCCCACCACTTTCTTCCTACTTAAATTTAAGATGCACTTAAAGTCACTGTTACGCAATTTAAATTATCTGAATATTTCCCAATTGTCAATTTACAAATTCTATTTCCACGATGGCATAGTTCCTCAGCATCCTTATAGATGTTCACTAACTTGATCTAAAGCTTGGAACACAGAAAGCACTGTAAGCACTTACTGGGCTAGAGCAGTCAAAAGACTTGATGAGGCAGGGCTTCAAGTATAAATAAGATTTTGCTATGCAGAGAAAGATGAGGAAATTCTAATCAAGAAACTAACACAATCAAAATAATAGAAAAGGATCTGAGAGATGATCCACAAAACCCGTTGAATGAACCAAGTGGTACACGTATACCTTCTTAAGAGGAAGAATACAGCAAGTAGTGATCTGTAACGAGGTACTGAAACTACGTAACAGGACACGCTGAAAAGTACTTCTTTTACATGGAAACAAATGTTTTGTTATAGAATACAATAGAGAATAGGAGGCAAAATTTTTATGATACCACTATTATGGACTGTACACCAGCCCAGTCCCTAACATGTGCCCATGCCAACAGGACTTCTTATAACTGAATACAGTTTATAATTATTAAGGGAAACAGCTCTGACTGCAAGACAGATTATTATTATGACTGCTGTTCACAAACATTAACTGACCTTTTATCATGTCATGGTGCTGCTGTATAATATATATGTTCTCATTTAATCCTCACAACAATATTATGAAGCAAGTACTCTTACTCATTTTACAGATGAAGCTTGATGCTCAAAAGTTAGGTGTATCCAAGATCATACAACTACTAAGCAGCAGAGGCAGGACTCCAATTCAAATCTCTAATTCTAAACTCCATACTTTTAACTACTATACTAAGTAGTTTAAGACTAGGTTTAAACTGGAAGGGCCTTGGGGCGCCTGGGTGGTGCAGTTGGTTAAGCAGCTGAGCTCAGGTCAGGATCTCACGGTTCATGGGTTCGAGCCCGGCATCACGCTCTGTGCTGATGATGGCTCGGGGCCTGGAGCCGCCTTCAGATTGTGTCTCCCTCTGTCTCTCTGCCCCTCCCCCCCCGCTCACACTCAGGGTGTCTCTCTCTCAAAAAGAAACATTAAAAAAATTTATAGGGGCACCTAGGTGGCTTAGTCAGTTAAGCGGCTGACTTCAGGACATGATCTCAGGCCTTGTGAGTTCCAGCCCCGAGTCGGGCTCTGTGCTGACAGCTCAGAGCCTAGAGCCGGCTTCAGATTCTGTGTCTCCCTCTCTCCGCTCCTTCCCTGCTCGCTCTCTCACTCTCTTTCTCTCTCTCAGAAATAAACATTTTTTAAAAACTTACAAACTGTAAGGGCCTTAACTGCTGGACACTAGACTTCAAATTTTATTTCATCTTTTGAAGAAAATCATTGAGGAAATACCAACTAAATCTCTCAAACATTTTACAAAAATGCCTACAACATTCAAATCATTGCACTAAGTGCCTATAAGGATGACAAGGGCCACTTAAGACAGACACTACTTAATGTCCCAGGGGACATTAAGGGACCCTCACACAAACTGAGTCAGTAGGGTCATAAAAGGTTTCCCACAGGAGACAAACGTCTACGTTGATGCCTAAGAATAACTAGGGTGCAGCATCACTCACACAGCTACTTCAAGAATCACACATATAAACCCATTCCCTTCTCCAACAGCAAATCAAAACCAATTCTTGTCCCTCAACGTGTCCCATGTGAGTGTATCCTAATTTCAACTACTGATTTACCATCTATCATAAATATCTCATTTAAACATACACTAATGCTAGATACAAACAATAGAAAGACTACAGGAGTAGTTTCATTAATACCAAAGATAAGAAGATAGAAAGTACATGCACAGGTAAGCCCAGATGATAAAGCACTGTGTTTTGCCTAAAAGGATCAAGGAAGGCTTCCAGAAAGCGAGGACATTCTGACCAAATTTTGAAGGCTAAATAGGGAGGGTTCAATAGATAGAATGAGAGGCACATTCATTCCATCCTTAATGCCACTGCCTTAGTTCAGAGACTCATTATGTACTACAGTAATTCAGGCAGTAATAATCTCCCAACTGTTCTTTCTTCCTGTCTCAGCAAGCCTTCAATCTAGTATCCACTACCAAATGATTATTAGAAAGGAAAGAGAAAGAGAACGTAAATCTGCTCCTCTTAAAAATCCTGCACTGTTCTAAGGTAAGGATGAATCCAAACTTTCCACACAGGCTCTATCTGGGGGCCCCTTTTTATATACTCAGTCTCATCTCCAACCTGTCCCCACTCCAAACACCTGAATCTTATCTATAGTTTCAGGTTCTTTCCATGCCCTTGCACCTTTGCTCACACTACTCTTTCTTTTCAAGGTTCATCTTCAAGAGATCACATGTTCTTTCAAGTATTCACAATTCATTTCAGGTTGAGTTATGGGTCCCTTCCTCTCTAGTGTCTTACCTGCCCTCCCATGATACCCTGGGCTATAGTTCATAATATAAACTCCCCATCTTGTCATCTTGTCTGTCCCTTCCTTCCCTATATTAGAAACTTCTGTAAAGGGGGGTGAGGGGGGGTGAGGGAAGGTTTATGGCTTGTTTTGTCTTTATCCCCTACAGGTAGTCCCCATGCCTGGCAGAAAGTAGACCAATACATGTTAGTTAACCTCACACTGTTATGTTGAATGCAGAAGATGGAGATCTATTATGAAGTTAATGGAGATGTCTGATCATAAGGTGATAACAACCTAACAAGAAGCAGGCATCAACTGAATCTAGGACAGACTTTATCTACCTCAAGTTCCAGTCATTTACAATGCCAAGCACCTGCACTCAAGACTAGTGAACTTTTTAGCTGTACTTTTAAACTATTAAATTTGGTTACATAAGCCTTTTGAAAGCAGTATCAAAATTTTTAATGCAATTACCCAAACATTTACCTAGTAACAGCAATTCTAGGAACCTATCCAACAGAAATATTCTCATAGATAAAGAAATACGCATAATCCTTTCACTGAAGAATTGTTAATAAAAAAAAACCCTACACTTTAAAAGGAACACTAGAACACTACACAGCTATTTAAAAAAAGAGAACTGTATGTGTTGATTTGAAAATCTCTATTATAAACAGCAACATGAAAAAAAGCCACATAACAAGTATAATCCCACTTATGTTAAAAACTATACAAACAGATGAGGTGCCTGGTGGCTCAATCAGTTAGGGGTCCGACTTTGGCTAAGGTCACGATCTCAAGGTTCGTCGGTTTGAGCCCTGCGTCGGGATCTGTGCTGACAGCTCAGAGCCTGGAGCCTGCTTCAGATTCTAGGTCTCCCTCTCTCTCTACCCCTCCACCCCTCTCAAAAATAAATTAAAGTTTTTAACCATATACACAGAAAATTGTTTTGAAAAATGACGATGTATCAAAATAATAGAGTGTATCCTATTTCTATCATATTACTTGAATTTAAATTTCCTACCAATCTAGGGGCTCCTGGGTGGCTCAGTCGGTTAAGCGCCCAGCTTCGGCTCAGGTTATGATCTCGCATTTCGTGGGGTCGAGCCCCGCACTGGGCTCTGTGCTGACAGCCAGCTCAGAGCCTGGAGCCTGTTTCGGATTCTGTGTCTCCCTCTCTCTCTCTGACCCTCCCCTGTTCATGCTGTCTCTCTCTCAGAAATAAATAAAACATTAAAACTTTTAATTTTAAATTTCCTACCAATCTACTTCACAAAAGAGGGGAACTGTACTTTTATCTCATCTCTAACAAACTCTAAATAACACAAGTGATTCTGAATAGTCCTAAAACCAGACATAGCTTGAAGGGTCCAAGCAATTCAGAAACAGATAATTTGGTGAGGGGGCAGTCCTTGACCAAATTCCAAGCATCTCACTGAAACCTATCTTATTCCTTAAGAATTCTGAATTAATGATTTTAAAAAAATAACTTTTCCAATGCCAGAGAAATGTTAGAAATTAATACTAACCATCCTTCTTTCATTCCCTTGGGAGGCCAAAAGAAAAACTAAGAGGTAAGCAGTAAATCAGTAACTGCAAAAAACAGCAGTCAAATTTTTTAAAATACATGCTTAAAGTCTTCAAACATCCTCAGTACTCCATGGTAGTACCTGAACAGTTTAATGAAACTTCCCTGACAGTTCGACTTAATCAACTAGTATTTCTACAAAGCCTCTCTACTAGCAAACATCAGTAACTAAACTAATTAGCTTTCACTTCGATCCCTTCACAACCTCCCATGCAGGTGCTAATATGCAGTCCAAAGGCCAAGTACCAAGTAGCAACAGAAAGCCTAGATTATCCGTTTTTAGCAATTTTTGGTGTAACATCTTAAGAACAAAATTGTTATTCATCTTTTTTACTTAACACTTCCTCTCCAACTGAATTTAACTAGGTCTGACCTTAAGCTGCTCCCTTTTTATAAAAAAAATTAAAAGGTAAGGGGCTTCATTAAGTTTGATGCTACTTAAAAATAACTTTTTCCAAACAAGGGCAGAATATGCTGTACTTAAAATTCACAATGAGATCTCATTTAGGATTCCTATTCAAGTAACAAGAACCAGAGTTTTTGATAACATTTAGATAAAACTGCACTGAATTTACCTCCACCTTACATTTCCTCACTCTCAAAAGCTTGAGGGGCAACTGTAATTCTAAAAAAAAAAAAAATTAGGACTAGAGTTAAAAAAGGGCAAGTTTACAATCAACAACAACAAACTATAAAGCTAAATAACTCCACAGGAGGATTAGGTATTCAAATGTTAAATTTTATGGAGCTATCTTACAATCCTGGAAAAACAAGGCTTGCAGAAGGTAACATTTATTAAACAGCTATTATTTGCCAGACACTGCTACCCAACAACAAAACAAGAATTTAAAATGACCCCCAACCTTGAAAAGCCTCTTTGAATAAAAGTTTAAAATATTCTTACACAATATTTAAGTTTCTTTCAAACTACCCAATCTTATTTGTGTTTCATTCACGAATATGAGTTGGGTTCTCTACACAGAAGTTGGTTTCCTCATACTCCTGTGTTTTAGCTCTACCTTTATCAAAGAGGTGAAAAAGCTTAACACGTAAAAAGTAACTACTTCAATTCTTTTTGGAAAATCACACCAACTGGCTTATCTTCCTCTATACGTTTTACCCCACATTATAAAAGACAGGCTACCTGGCAAAATGTAAGAACAAATGATAACTGAACTACTAAGTGATCTTTCCATAACATAATGTCTTTTTCCTCTGACACACATCTGCAAGCAATACCCAAGGACATTCTTGTGGCCTTCAAAAGTTGGGGACCTCTAGTAGGGTGGAATAGTTGTCTTTTCTAAGCATTATTGTGGTTCACTGAGTTTTGATCTCACATTCCAAGGAAGTACTGATGAAAGAGTCTTATTTTGTGTTATGAATTATTACACTCAGGCAGGAGTCTTTCTTGTACAACTTTTAGTATGCCCAGAGACTACTAAGCATTTATTAAGATAGAAATTATAATTCAAACATGTATCTTCAAAAGCAACATGAAGATTCAAAAACCAATCCAAATTTAGATTTCCAAAGAGTAGTTAAAGTCCTATTTTAGGAAAAGCATTGACACAGTACACAGGCCAGGTGTATGAGGCCGTTTTACTTGAGACACCTGCACTGTACTCCTTCATAAAGTGATCAAATAATAGGGCACTAAAGTAAAATATGCTTCCTGAGACCTAGAACAGTCTAACCAATCAAGGAAGAAACTTACTTAAAACAGAGAAAGAGAATAGAGAAAAGGTGCCTTAAAACTAAATCACTCAATGATGAGATTTGGTTTTGTTCTGGGGCAATCCACCAAAGACCACATATTTAGTCTGCACTATTCCCCCCTTTCCAAACTCAAGGGAGAGATCCTTTGGAAAAAAAATATTTTTTTATTAATTAATTTTTAAAAATCTCTCTCTCTCCAGGAAGGAAATCACTTAGTTTCTATGTCTTAATGGCCTCACCAAGAAGAAAAAATAACCTCTCAAAATCCCCCAAGGAAGCTAAATATAAGAGGAGTAAGTATTACTCTTTTCAAACTGTTTAGAAAATCCAATATGGACTAACATTTTTTTTACATTTTAAAATTGCTTTTCCAGTGTAACAAGGCAACTAAGCTTTACTCCACTCAATGCTAAACGCCTTCTCAAACCAGCATCACCACCCATAATGGCCCTATGTTTACAGATTACATAATTCAGGTTATGTCAAACAGAACAAATCTAGAACTTGTCTTTCATTTTAAAATACAATTAAAATCTGTGGTCAACCCAATAAAATGGAGAGGATATACGGAGGTTATAAAGTAGAATTACTAGAAAAGAAAGAGCATCTTGGCAGTGTTTGAAGGGAAAAAATGGGGAATATTTTCCTTTCTTTTCACCTTGATAAAAGCTCAAAAGTGAACTAGTAAGGCTTACTCATTTTCCAGCTTCCAGAATTTTCCTCAACACGATAACGATAAGTCTAACAATCAAAGAACGCTCTGCAGGTTTAACCTTAGAAATAACGTGTGTGGGCAGGAATAAAGAAAATCAGACAAAGATTTAACATCTCACTTTGGTAAAGCACAAAAGTCAAATACTAATGTTCTGAATAAGGCCTTCAGGAAAGATGCAGGGACACTTCTAAAAACTTCATTCAACAGATTCATCTAAGTGAAAGGACCAAAAACCCTACCCTACCACAAAGCTCTATCAATACTTAATTGATCACTCAACCATCTACAGACACAAATCAAAAACACTTATTTAATATAGTTAAATGTAGTAGTCCTAAGAAACCAACCCCATCTTCACTGAAATACAGAGGTTAAGAATCTTTGTCACATGTAATGTTTCCCTCCAAGTAGTGCATACTTGAGAAATAAAAAGTTAACCACCTCAAATCACGAGATCACTAACAAATACATCAAATATGAGAAAGGTCAAAGAAACTGCATACTTTGTTGGATAAACATAGCGGAAATCGAAATTGAAATTCCATGGCTGAGGACAGTTACCCCACATATAATACATTTTTTAAATTCCCAAGGGATGAGCATTTTTACCTTGCCTTATTTTTAGAACTACACATCACACTGTACATATCACATGACATGATGTAACTGTTAGCAATGAAAATCGCCCAAATCATTGAAAATATATATACATTAAGAGGAAATGAATGCATAAATAAAACTCACTACATTTCTATTTACTTTTATTTTTTAAGATGTCTTCTAACTACAATAGACTTTTTTGTATTAACTGGAAAAGTAGCTAGTAACCTATGTACCAACAAGAGAAAAATGTATTTGATATTTTACAAAATAGGAATTTACCCAATTATTGGGAAAACTGACATGAAGAAACAGATAATAGAACAGTCTTCCAAACCTCAAGAATTAAAAGCAAAAATTCTCTGGATCAAAAATGCAACAGAAATATAAGGTAATACTTCAGATGGAAAACAATTATTACTCAAAAGTATTCCCTGTTGTTAGGAGAAAAGAAAAGTAGTTTTAACTGACAATGCCTGCAGACAACTGAAAATTTCTAAATTGTTGAGACAGTTTATTAGAAAAGGAACCAAGTATATGGTATAGAAGGGGGGAGGGGAAAAACACACCCACTTAAGCCTTTGTAAACAGTGGTACTTAAAAGACCCAAGAAGCTGGGAAAAATCAAAACTACACACTATTTTGAGAAGTGTAAAAGATATTCCAATGTACTACTGCCCATACCTGAAAGTGCTTCAGACACAAAGTTCAGTAACAACCTATAACTATATCATGATTATGCAAGGCGAAGATTATGTAATTTTATCATTTATTGTAAATGTTCTCCTACTCTCAAACTAAAACAACCTAAACATTTTGATCTCTCCAATGGGGAGGGGTAGGTTCTTCTGGGCTTCAGTTTAAAAATATAAACACACACCCCAAAACAAACAAAAAAACACAATGATTGCTAGCCACGTGACAAAGGAGATGGCAACACCAGGATTGTGAATGGAGGGGAGGGAGACGAGGCAGGACTAGGGAGATTTCTCGGAACTTTGGGGGACCGCTGGATTCGGGTCTCTCGACCCTTCAGGTACCAAACTCTAGCCCTACAAGTTGTATTGTTAACATTCTCAAATAGTCTTATTAACAGGTCACGAAAAATGCTCTAGTGACCTCCAGAATAAAGAGGGGAAAATCAGAGGAAAAAGAGCAATTTAAAGTGGCGCCATCATGTCACCCCTCCGCCCCTAAGGCAATCAATAAGCAATAGTTAAGTAACGTGTTTCTCCAAAAAAACACACTGGGAGCCCGACAATGGAAAACAAAAGGATTTTTAAGTAAGACAAGAGGTTAAGGTTGTTTATCGTATGGAAAACAATCAAACTATTTGCTGAAGAATCAAAAGACAGTCAGCCGGAAAACAGGGCCCCCAAACTCACTTAAAAGCAAATAAATGCCTCTTCCTCTTTAGTTCTTTTTTTAAAAAACAAACAAACACGTCCGCCTGAGGAGACTAGATCTGAAAACGTAAGTGACCTCAATATAGAGACAACAAAAATAAATGAAACAAATAACCATCTCACAACAATCAGAGTTGTGATACACACCGTGCACCCCGCAAGATGTGTGTTACGAGCAGAAAAAGGCCTTCTGCAGTCAGGAGAAGTTCAAGCCAAGAGCCGGAGTTTGTTTGGGGTATTTTTTACGGGAATAAATCGTGTTCTTAAGGCCGCATTTTTAAATAGAACGCCAAAGGAAAAGCTGGCGAACGAGGCGGCAGCTGGTGGAGAAGGGCCCCCGCACACCCCCGCCCTTGGGGCGACTCCCAGCCCCGGACCCGCAGCGGGGAAGCCCGGAGAGGCCATTTAAAGTTCCGGGGATTTTTCCTGCCCTGCCCTGCCTTTCTAGTTACAACTAACAAAGAGAGAGAGAAATGGGAGCCACAGGGAGAGCGAGGAGAAGGAGAAAGGGCAGCGGGAGGAGGAGGAGGAGAAGAGCAGCAGCAGCAGCACCTACCACGTGATGGAGGAGCGTTGCCCGGGCGGATTCAGCCCCACAAAATGGGCGCAGTTTGCAAACAGCCCCCGGCCTGGGCGC
>NW_027532607.1:836888-837212 GCF_008692635.1 Crocuta crocuta
AGGCTAACCTGAGGCGCTGGCGCCGTCACATTCCCTCCGCGCCGTGACTGGAGGCGCCGCGCGCCGGCTATGAGGGGGCAAGGCGGGCAGGCGCGGCGGAGCAAGAGGACGTGAGCGAGGAACTGTTTGCACTGTGTAGTAAACAGGCTAATGCAGTCGGTGCCACACTAGTCCAGGGTTAAACGCGCGCTGAATCGGGAAGGAAGCTCCCTGACCACTGAAGCGCTTTCTGCCGCCCTTTGTCCTAGCCGACTGCCTCGGTACACTGCAGCACGCCTGGGCACTAGCCCCAGCGCAGCGCTCCGCAGCCGCCAGGGTGGGTAG
>NW_027532607.1:837431-851037 GCF_008692635.1 Crocuta crocuta
CGCAGGCGCAGGCCAGGGCCCGCGCCGGGCCAGCCCGGGAAGGGACAGCCGAGAGCTAGAGGGGAAGTGATGGCCCACCCGCGCCGGGACCGCTGGGAACTGTAGTTTTCGTTAAGAAGCACGCGTCTTGTTTTGGGTGTCATGGTTTGGCAGATCCGCCAAAGCAGGCAAATGGCATTACACAATGAGTATTTATGCTTCTTGTCGCCACCAAAAGGAAGTTCACTGCTATGCTGAAAGTTTAACAAAGAACTTCACAGAGAAACCAAATCTCACAACAAAAAGCAAACTTCCCACTTTTCCTACCAGAGTTGGTTTAAAGTGGTGGCACTTTATCATTTCTCATGATAAGTTAGTCTCTCTCGTGACCAGTACAGTATTTTATTCGTTTCCCAAAACAGGGCCTTACAATAATGGAACCTTTTCTAGACACAAAGTATAATTACACCATCCTTTAAAACCAAAGAAAAAGTTGCCAAAAGATCATTTCAGTAGTTTAAGATTTTAAAACGGAACTCTAGGAGTCATCAGAATTTGCTTTAAATGACTGAAGAAAAAAATGATTCCAACAATTAAATCATCAAATTCAGCAAGACAGGAAGGGTATGCTCTACTACGAAAAAGGAAGATAAGAAATGCTCAATACTGTTTTGTGGCTCACCAGAACCAATATCCGGTGATATGCTCACTTCTGCTAGCCAAAAAAACACCCTCACAGTTTTAGTCCTCCCACAAAGTTAGTCACCAGCTCCTATAGCATCTACACCTGTATGTCAGTAGGCTCCCATTTATACTCTTAAAATCACACTATCAATTATAGTCATGGTTCTCAAATATCAAAAGCAAGAAGATAATAATGAAGTCACAGGGTCAAATTACACAAAGAATAAACTAATACACGTGTACCATCCAAAAGAGATGTTAGTTTTGGCTTTTTATAATCCTGGGAAAGAAAATTTAGTTGATTAAAAAAATGTATACACATATCTTCATATAAATAGTAATTCCATAAAATATAGCAGAAAGGTGTTAAACACAGACCAACAGATGGCGAACTAGAGTCCTAATCTAAGGATTCTGAAATCTAAATGAGCCGAATGAAAAACACCAAATAAGGCAAAGCCCCTTCCAGTGTATGCTTAAAAATATTATGTTCAAAGACACCCACCACAACATAATAATTCTTACTACTGATTAGTAAGTGGACTGCCAAGTCTTAAAACTCAGCTGTGAGATTTAATTAGGCCCCCAAATAACGAAGACTGTGAAATACTTTTATTCAGTGGATTAGGAAAAAGGTGGAAATGCTCAATTTAAAACATGCATTTTGAGGAAAAATGAATTCCAAATTTCCCATTCTCTCATTGCTTTGCCCAAGAGCCAGGAGTTCACAGCGTTTACGGCACTTAAATCAGTCAACAGGTTTCACATTCTTATCTCAAACCAGGTATCTTTTTGCTAAAGCACCAATTTTTACAAATAAGAACATTCAAAGGTAAGCCACTTAAATGCAAAAATCTTAAGAAGAGAGATATATTTTCTTAAAATTTACCCCAGAAACACAGTGGACTGTCAAGGCTGATTAAACACACACACACACACACACACACCCTACTAATCAAATCACTCTTGGAGTAGTCATTGTGGTTGACTCTAAAATATCTACTTTATTCTATTGTATTAGTTTAGTCCATCCTCTCTGCCAATGATTGGTTGGGAATGGGCATGAAACCCAATCCTGGCCACGGAGATGTGAGTGGAAGCCCACTGAAGGCCTGCAAGAGAGAACTGTGAGGAAAGCTTCTTCATTCCTAAAGATGAAATGAGAAACAGTTACCTCTTCTTTAGACAGTGCTAAACATGACACCCTCAAACTGCTACAGTCACCCTACAGCAAGCCTAAAGATGCCACAATCCTCATCAAAAGGGGCAAAATGGAGAGCCAGCAAGAACTTCTCAGCTTTAAGCCATTATATCAAATGCTCCTGACCTCTGCAAGACAGCTGGACTTCCAGCTACATGAGAACAATGTAACAACAAGCATTTCTTTACTGTTTCAGCCAATTTTTTACTGTTTTCAGCCAAAACCAGTCAGGTTTTCTATACCTAAAGTCAAAAAACTCCTAATTAATTTCTCATATTTTAGAATATATATTACTTAGATTATTCATATTGTCATATTATATAAAACCTTAATTATTCCTCAGAAAAGTCCTTCCCTTCTATACACACCTCTGGACTCATCCATGTCTTTATATGTTCTTTCTGCCTAGAAAAAGAGGACCATCCCTCTTCACAACCATCCCTTGTTCATTCCTCTCCCCCCAACCTACCACCACTTATTTTTCCCTTCAAGATATGTTCCACCACACCACCATTTCATTTACGTACTTTATTTAACAATAAGGTAGATAATTGGCACTGTAATACCCTGATCTTGGTTAAATACTCTCTGTAATTCCTTTGAGGTTGTTTTCATCTGTCAGTCTTCCATTCGAAGCTGGCCTGAAAGCCCTAAAAGGCAGGAACTATGGCTATTCCAACTTCAGATTTATAACTCTCACCTGTATTAATAAACAGATCCCAAGAAGGCACTCTCTAATAACTTCCCCACCATATATCTCTTAACAAGCCAGATATTCCTAAACAGAACATTCTATCACAAATTCAGTACTTAATATGTCGAAACTAATCTCAAAAAGACAAGGGATTATTTTGTTTTGCACTTTAAAAAGATGTATTAAAACTCAGGAGAAAGTCCGAAAGCCTAAACCATTTAGTTTCAAAAAACCAGGGACCAGTTTCTGTTTTTTATCATCGCATGATTACATCCCGGGGACCTAGTCCAGAGCCTTGCAAAAAGAGGCACTTTGTAAGAATTTGCTGAATAAATGAAGAAAAGTATACTGCAGTAACTAAGAATATAGGATCCAGGGGTAGCCCTAGATTTTACCTGGCTCCTTGACTTGTGAGCTGTGTTACTTCAGGCAAAGTACTAAACCTATAAGCCCCAATTTCTGCTCTGTAAAAAAGAGATAGTAATGCCTACCTCATGAACTTAACTATTATTGTTATTAGTTAACTAATGAAGCTATTTTCCCAAGTTCAGTTAATTGAAAAGGTTAAAATACGAGATAAGATCAACACTTCTTCCCGAATTCAAACTTCAGATCCTTATCTACACACTCCAACAATGTTTTCATTCATAAACTCAGATAACACTATCCATAAAAATACTTTGAGCTCCCTGAAAACATATTCTAATTCTGAAAAAGATTTACATTCATAAATCCAAAACTACATAAAAAGGTAAAGCATTTATTCAACAGAAATTCAGTGAGTACCAATTAAGCTCAAGACCCTGTTCCAGATGTCACAGAAATGAACATACCATTCTATTTAAGACAACATTAAAACTGTATCATGAAAGAAATATCTTTAAACTAAAATTGGTGCATGCTGTCATGTTAATATGTAATCAGTTAAATATTAAGTAGAAAGCCAGAATGAATGAACTGAGCTAATAGTAAGAAATTTAAATCAAAGAATTTTGATGTAGAAAGAATATGCAGGAAGGTCATCTAGTTAAACCTCCCACTTTTATTAGTGGGAAAATGAGATGAGGCCAACAGAGAACAGTTAAGATTCTACCCTAAGCCCCACAGCAGAAGCACACAATGGGATCAGAGGTCAGTATCCAATTCTCACTTTCCCACTACATCATCTGCCTTCCAGAGTTATATCCTCCCAACAGAAACATGCTACTGACTTGACATATAAGAACTATAAATGTGACAAAGGTATTAAACTCAAACAATACTACCTATTTCACAGTTTCACAAGTATCAAGATTTGGCCAAATGTAAGTAAAAGAAAATCCTCACACAATAACTGTAAGGCTCAGAAATCAAGGGTTTTGGGGTTTTTTTTTCCCATTAAATGGTGGTCTCAACTGATTCAAAATATGTATTATGTACTCAGTCCAATAGCAACAAACTTTCAGTAAGATTAAACAACTTAAGGCATTTGAAAAACTTTTGTAAATGACAAAGTAGTGTAAGAAAGCATGGCATTTCTTAGTTTCAATCCCACCTAAAAACAAGATAAATTTCTTCTACATACTAGAGATACAGACTTTCAAAGTTACATAAAGATATTACCTTACCATTTTACCACAGAAGTGATCCAATAACTCACTGAGAAGCAAAACTAATCTGAGGCAGCCTCATGACTTACTTGTGTTTACGTAATAACAATAACTAAAGTTACAGGTTAACTCTGAAAGCACTCCTAAATCTAGAAATACTTTATTTTGGGATAATTCAGAAGATAGCAACTAATACAACTGTACCTCTTAAAGAAAAGAGTTGGGCTCTTTCACGCCATCAGCTACATTAGGGTCTAACACCAAAGACTAATGGTTTTCTCCTCCCAACTGCCAGATTCGAAAGCAGCAACACAAGCACTGGCTTCTAACGCATGCAGTTCAACGAGGGCTTTATTCTCAAGTTGTCAAACAAAAAACTATACTGACTATTTAAGTGGATTTTAATTCATTCTACTGCTTTAAATTTTAGTATAGAACATTTAAAAATTCTCAAATAATTAGAATTAACCAAAAAAGTTCACTGACCAAACATAACAGAAGGAGTGTTCCAATATTCTGACTTTGCAGATGAGGCAATGTCAAATGAAGCAATCTGTCTAGGACCTTAAACACTGTTTCAGATAATAAATTTGAATGTCAGAATTTGCCCAAAATTTCCCAAGAAACTGCCTGGCTTCTTTTCTAGATGAATCATAGAAGAAAACACACAGAAGAACTTCAAGGTAGCCATTGGCAGCCAACTGGTGGAGGGCCTGGTTAAGAGAGTCAGAGGGAAAAAATTGTTCAGAGAGAAAAGGAGGCAACAGGTGCACAAGGCAAATGTCACTTAAAATTTTTTTTAAGTCCGGTGCTCGCTTCGGCAGCACATATACTAAAATTTTTTTAAGTCCGGGGAGCTTGAGTGGCTCTGTCAGTTGAATGACAGACTCTTGATTTCATCTCAGGTCATAATCTCAAGGTTGTGGGACTGAGCCCCAGGTCAGGCTCCGCAATGGGCATGGAGCTTGCGATTCATATTCTCTCTCTCTCTCTCTCTCTCTCTCTCTCTCAAAAAAACAACTTTAAGTCGGTTGCTGAGTTCAAAGTTAAGATGCAACTTCTAAAATCTCACTTTGATGGCAGAGCAAACCTAGGGATTTTGGAGACAGCACGCCTGTTCCCTCCACTGGAAAGGCACACCATTCTTGGAAAGGAACATATCTTTTTAAATCACTAATTCCTGGATTCTTGAACTGAGTTTTCATGTACACTACGGAGCACAGGGCTATAAACCAAGGCGTAACTGAAGCCAATGAATAATCAGGGGAGATACCTTGCTGGAGTGTCAATTTCACTCAAAGATTGTAGTAAAATTGCATACACTTTTGTTAAAATAAACAAATATATTACAGAGCAAAATGCTAAATTCTCTCTCTTTTTTTTCAAGATAAAGGAGACTTCAGAGAAATGTCCCTTTTGTGAGAAGTTGCTCTGGACAACCCTAGACTGAGGATACTTTAAAGGAAAGTAGGAGAAACAATGCTTTAGATCATTTACCAATAAATATGCATCCCAAAGAGTCCTGAACATAATCCCCCTATAAAGATAATGTAACTTGGAGAGATCTTATATAAAAATTGTTGTGGATACAATAGTATAAATAAGACCATAAGCTACTAGAACATGACTATAATTCAGGAAATGCTAAAGTCCTTGTCTTATCTCTGTCACTCATTTACTAAGAAATCAAATATAATCTCCTTAACAATAATCTTTTCTCATTTCTGAACCAGATAAAAATAACAGAATACAATATTCAGTGTTTTCAGCCACATTCCAATTTAATTCCCATGATCAAATTTAGACACAAATTTATCTAACAAAGTTGGTCACAAATGAACTAACTTCAACTAGCAGAACAAACAAATTAAATTAAAAAAAAAACAGCTAAATGAAAATGTAACTTCTAGGGGAACTTGGGTGGCTCAGTCAGTTAGGCATCCAACCTCAGCTCAGGTTCATGAGTTCAAGCCCCACACTAGGCTCTCTGCTGTCAGCGCAAAATAAATATATATTTTTTAAATTTTTATTTATTTATTTTGAAAGAGAGAGACAATGCATGTGCTAGCCTGAGCAGGAGGATGAGAAGAGAGAGAACTCCAAGCAGGTTCCGCATGCTGTCAGCAAAGAGCCTGATGTGGGGCTCAAACCCACAAACTGCGAAATCATGACCTAAGCCAAAATCAAGAGATGGATGCTCAAGTGACTGAGCCACCCAGGTGCCCCTAAAATAAACATCTCTTTTTAAAAGTGCATCTTCTGTGGTATAAAGAAGAAAAAAATCTTTCTATGTAGGGGAAGGGATAAAACTTACATTTCCTATGATAACTGTACTGGCAACATCAAAATGTGACCTTGGTGGTAATATTTAGCCTAAGTCATTAAATTTTTACAACATGACAACAGTAATACTAGCATTCCTGCCTTGAATGACTTTCTTTTTCAGTAAAATTGGATATCCCCTTAAAGCCCTAACACTGATTTCCATTCATTCATAAATATTTACTGAGTGTCTACTGAATGGCAATCACTGTAGTACCCCTGGGGGGAAAAAATACTAAGTCACCATCATAAGTTATGTGGTAGCCAAGAAAAATTCCTTCTATTCATTGACAAATTAAATGGTTAAAAATTCAAAGCTAAGAAGTCATAAGAGAATAATTAGCAAAATTTAGTGCTTTGTGCTTCCAACTCCATTCTCTTCTAATCCCTTTTGTGAAGCATGCCTAAACTACACCAAGGATGCTAAAATTAGGTATTGTTTACGGCATAACCAGAATGAAGTAGCTAAGTACCCCAAAACTGACACCAAGAGAAGCTAAGGGAACCAAGGAGGCAAGGATCTAAAGTAGTGGGCTTAGAACCTCTACCCTGAATGTCTCAAGATAGGCAAAGGTCCAGTAGAGGAAAATTTGGGACCTAATCCAATTGCACTTAATTCTGCATCCCCCTTTTCCTTCTCAAATATTTGTGGCTGCCCTGGGGGGATGCTTTTAGGTCTCTTCTGACTGCCATGGATTCAATAACACATCATTTCTTACACATTAGTTATGCTATCATTTCCATTCAGAAATTAGGCAATTAGAATTTGCTATTGCTAAATGAATGTACAAAGTTAAGCCACAATTATTTCAAGATGAAGTCAAGAACGCATCTCAATTCATATAAGGCTGTTGGTACCCTGATACCTAAAGCAGAGAAAGACATAAAAAGAAAAATGAACAAAACCAAAAAAACAAAAATCACACTTCAGACCAATATCCCTATGGACAACACTAGCAAAACACTAGCAAATGAATCCAGCAACATATAAACAGGACAGTACACCTTTGCTAAGTGTGACTAATCCTAGGAATTCAAGGTTGGTTTATTACCTAAAGTCAATTAATGTAATATATTGTACTAATAAAGGATTAAAACCACATGATCACTCAGCTGATGCAGAAAAAGCATTTGAAAAAATCCAATATGCTTGCATGATAAAAACACACAAGAAATCAAGAATTGAAGAAAACTTCCTCAACCTGACAAAAGGTATCTATGAAAAAACCACACCTAACATCATAGTTAATGAAGAAAGACTGAATACTTTCTAAGATCAAGAACAAAACAAGCATGTCAGCTCTCACCACTTTTATTCAACATTGTATGGAGATTTTAGCCAGGGCAATTAGGCAAGAAAAAGCAACAAAAAGCATTCAAGTTACAAAGGAAAAAATAAAATTAATCTATTTGTACATAACATATTGTATATTAAAAAACCTTAAGGAACCCACAAATATACTATTAGAACTAAAAAGCAAATCCATCAATATTATATAAGATCACTATACAAATATCAATTGTATTTCAATACACTAACAATGAACAATCTGAAAATGAACTAAAAAACAATTCATCTACAATAGCATCAAAAAAGAATACTTAGAAATAAATTTAACAAAAGTATAAAATTTACACTCTGAAAATGACAAAAATTGTCAAAAGAAGTGAAAGAAGTTCTAATTAAGTGGAAAGACATCCCATGTTCATGGATTGGAAGATATAACATTATTAAGATGGCAATTACCAACTAAATTGATCTACAGATTCAATTCAATCCCAGAATATCCAAAATAATCTTGAAAATGAAGAATGAAGTTGGAGGACTCAAACTTCCTGATTTCAAAATCTAACTCAATTCCATAGAAATCAAGACAGTGTGATACCAGCATAAAGACAGACATATAGATCAATGAAATATTGTTGAGAGTCCAAAAGTAAGACCTCACATTCACAAGTGATTTTTGACAAGAGTGCCACAATAATTCAAAAGGGAATGGGGGATAGTCTTTTCAGCAAACAGTGCAGGGATAACTGGATATTCACATGCAGTGGAATGAAGCTGGATCCCTATCTCACACCTTCCACAAAAATTAACTTAAAATGGATCACAGACCTAAATTTAAGAGCTAAAATCATAAAATTTCTACAAGAAAACAAGAGTAAAATCTTAATTTTCAGATACAGCACCAAAGTACACGTGGCAAGAAAAAAACATGTAGTTTGGACTGCATGAGAATTATACATTTTGTGCATTAAAGGATCCCATCAAGAAAGTGAAAACATAACCCACAGAATGGAAGACAATATTCGAAAATCATATGTGACAAAGGACTTCTTTCCAGAATATATGAAGAAATCTTATAACTCAATAATAAAAAGACAATCCAGTTTTTAAAAAGGGCAGGGATGCCTACGTGGCTCAGTCAGTTAAGCATCTGACTGACTCCGGATTTCAGCTCAGGTTGTGGCCTTGCTGTTCATGAGTTTGAGCCCCATGTGGGGCTTTGTGCTAACAGTGCAGAGCCTGCTAAGGATTCTCTCTCTCTGCATCTCCAAATAAATAAACTTTAAAAAAAAAAGGGGGGGGGCAAAAGTTTTGACAGACATTTCTCCAGAGATACACAAATAGCTAATAAACACATGAAAATATCTCATCATCATTAGTCATCAGGAAAATGAATTCAAAGCCATGAGATACTACTTCACATCTCCTAGCATGGCTATAATCAAAATGATGGATAGTTAAAAATGTTGACAAGGCAGGTGCCTGGGTGGCTCGCAGTCGGTTAAGCTTCTGACTTCGGCTCAGGTCATGATCTCATAGTCCGTGAGTTCAAGCCCCGCGTCAGGCTCTGTGCTGACAGCTCAGAGCCTGAAGTCTGCTTCCGATTCTGTATCTCCTTCTTTCTCTCTCTGCCCTTCCCCCACTTGTGTGCATGCTCTCTCTCTCCCTCCCTCTCTCTCTCTCTCAAAAATAAATAAATAAACCTAAAAAAAATGTTGACAAGAATGTGAGGAAATTTGTGGGTATGAAGGTAAAAGGGTTATATCTAATTTGGAAAACAGTTTGGTGGTTCCTCAAAAGTTAAACAGAGTTACCATGTAACCTGGCAATTCTACTCCTAAGTATACACCCAAAAGAGATGGCCAAACAAAAACTTATACAAGAATGTTTATAGCAGCATTATTCATAATAGCCAAAAGATAGAAACAACCCAAAAGTCCACCAATCAATTAACAGATAAGCAAAATGGGGCATATCCATGCAATGGAATATTATGTAGCTGTGAAAAGGAATAAAGTACTGATCTATGCTACCACATAGATGAACCTTGAAAACATGCTAAGTGAAAGAAGCCAGTCACAAAAGTACACATACTGTATGATTTTATTTATATGAATGTCCAGTATAGGCAAATTACAGACACAGAAAGTAGATTACTGATTGTCAGGGGCTGAGGGACAAATGGGAATAGGGAGTGACTGCTAATAGACAGAGGGTTTCTTTTTGGGGAGTTGTAAATGTTCTAAAATTAGAACTGTGCATCTGTGACAGATGCACAACCATGTAAACAACTGTACATTTTAAATGGGCAAATTTTATATGTGAAATATCTTTCAATAAAGCTGTAAAAACAAAAATGGATGGAGCCAAAATAATACTTAATTTCTAAATAATTTCACTTCCCCCCCCCCAAAAAAAAGCTGAACCACTTGCAAAAATGTCAAGAGAAGGCAAGCCATAATTATTTTATTTTCCCTTAAGAGATTACCTTGGAGCACGAATTTGCCTTCATGTTACACCTGCAAACTGATTACCAGCATTATACATAAGCAAAAATGAAGTTCCATCAAACCTGACTTACTCTAAATTATATGAGAATGAGATGAAGAAGACCCAACATGTCAGCAATACAATCAGTCATCTATAGGAAGATATAAACTAGAACATCAGTGAGTGAAGGGTTTAAGGAACACAAAATCCTATTACTGGAAAGGCTGTCTTCAATGAGATAGGATTGGAATGTATTACTATTTTAAAAGCTCAAAACAAAAGCAATGATATTATACTTTGTCCTAAGAATTTTATAGCAGAAGCAAGGCTTCTCTACATGGGTAGTTCAAGAAGAAAAAAAATGGCACTGTCATCCCTAGCGCTATTTAGAATAGAGAGAAGATACCCTAATCCACAGATCAGGATCCGAGAGGAAGAGTTATCTGCTGAACAGGAAGTATGCTCATCAGTCAACTCATTTCCAAGCCAGGTTAATTATTTGTTTTTCTCCCCCTTAAATCAACAATTCTTTTTTGTTTTCATATGCTCCAATATAAATGTGTTTAGCATATAAGTCTACCCCCAGTAATCCTCAGAGTGATAAAATGAATGATGAACTGGCATTCAAGTTCTAGCTCTACCACTAGGTACCTATGTGACTTTGGGGAAATGGCAGCACCACTCTCGTTCTTGATGTAGAAAATAACAGAGCTAGGGGTGCCTGGGTGGCTTAGTTGGTTAAGCGTCCGACTTTCGCTTAGGTCATGATCTCACGGTTCGTGGGTTCAAGCCCCGCGTCGGGCTCTGTGCTGACTGCCAGCTCGGAGCCTGGAGCCTGTTTCAGTCTGTGACCCCCCCTCTCTCTGACCCTCCCCTGCTCATGCTGTCTCTCTCTCTGTCGCCTAGAAATAAATAAAACATTTAAAAAAAAAAAAAAAGAAAGAAAATAACAGAGCTAGACTTGTTAAATCAAGATTTCTTTTTTTTTTCCCTCTTTTTTGATGTTTATTTATCTTTGAGAGACAGAACATGAGTGGGGGAGGGGCAGAGAAAGATGGAGACACAGAATCCGAAGCAGGCTCTGGGCTCTAGGCTATCAGCACAAAGCCTAATGTGGGGTTCAAACTCACGAACCGTGAGATCATGACCTAAAAGTCTGATGCTCAACCGACTGAGCCACCCACGCATCCCAAATCAAAATTTTTTTGAACTCTAATGCTCAATGATTTAGAAACCTGAAAATGACAACAATAACAATAATGTGAGTTTCAACAATCTCTGTGTTTAACAACACAAAACTTCTTTGCGGGGGAACTGATAAAAAATTTTAAGTAACAGAATAATGCTTTCTCAAAAATAATTAGAACCTACAACATATACAAATAACAGAACTTGGTTCTAAATTATAATCAGAAACTGGCATATTATGACGCACTAGTAATAGAGATACAAAACACACTTAACTAACATTGCGTAGACGAGGGAAAATTTTTAATGTTTATATGAATTCACTTCCCTGCCTCCTCCCCTTTCTGCCCACCCCCTTCTATCCTAAACACATTCATAAAAAATGTGCTTATCAAAAAAATGTTTATGGTTACCTAATTTTAGGCAAAAAAAAAATCTAGACTTTAGATAAAATTGTTTAAGAAGCAAATGCATAATACAAAACAAACAGATGGACTTTACAATACTGTCCTGAATGCAAGGAATTAAAAAATCAGGAGGTCAACCCAAATTGTTTAGAAATGTTTACACTTTAAATTGCTAAGGAGTCTGGGGGTGGGGGAGGGGAGAAAAGGGACCAGTAGAACAAGGGAAAAACAACTTTACTCAGAATAAAACGACAAAAACTGAAGAAAAGCAACAAAAGATGATAAATTGTAGCTGAGCAGGAGCACTAAGACATACATAGGCAAAATGATTAAAACCTTGTAAGAAAATGCAAAGCCACAAAGAGGTGGTTTAAATATGTAAAAAACAACAATATGCCAAATAAAAACTGGATGGGTCACTTGATAAATAGGGCATAAACAGTGATAAAAGCAAGATAGCTGATCATTTTAATTTGCTTCAATATTTACTCAGGAAGGTATGAGGAAAAAAATCCTATTTCTAAATTATTCTTTAAGCCATATAAATAACTGAGAGTGAATCAAATTCATCACAAAAAAAGAAAAAAACCATGCTTCCAAACTAGCATATCAGATATTAAGTAGTCGTGGAATCCCAAAGTATCCTCTGCATTTTAAAACAATGTAAGTATAAAATTATAAAACTACAGGGAAGAACTTAACTGGCCGACAGTCATGAGAGGAGTGACCTCCCATAAGCCCCAGAATGATGGGATCCAGACCCGTTTCCCTCATCAACATTTATCCAGCCCCCTGCTCAACTCCTGGCATATTTAGGCACTCAAAGTATATTTGCGGAACAAAAATGAACAGAAACATGCCATCAGTATATAACTCCCATGTACTCAAGAGAAGGGCGCTGGCTGCGAGCTTCAAATTGGCCAAACTGGCAAATCTCTAACAGATTAGACCAGAAGACGTATCAGCATGAATAAGCTTCTGAGGAAAACACATCACAGCTTCTAAAAGAGGAAATCACACCATACCATTCTACCCAAATTCTCAGAGAAGAAAGTCAGTATGTGAATACAATTTGTGCAGGCTTTTTATAAGAGTCTTGTGCTGAGGCACCTCCCCAAATGAAGAAGTATAAGCACAAGACTGATATCAGGCACCATTTTTGCAAATGCTATATTTGCTATTTTAATGAATTATATTAAAGACATGGAGAAAATTCCCCATTTTGCAGGTGGAATGATGAGCTCCCTGATAGTGAAATAATACAGAGCTGGAACTGAGAGGTGAAAAGGATTTTTAAGTGTATCAAATGAGAAACATTTGCAAAAACTAGGGATTTATTTTCAGCTTAGAGAACACTTTGGCAAGCATGAAAGTTGTCTAAATATCTAAAAGATCTGTCCAGCAGAAGAGAAACTAGAGCTGCAGTTCCTATGTAGACAAAATTAGGCCCAAAGTGGAAATTGCAGAGGGGGCACATTTCAACTCAACATAAGGTCAAGCTTTCTAACCATCAGACCTAACTAAAAAGGTGATTCTTACCCTGAATTACCTCTAAGAGCCCAGTGAGACAGACGAAACTAAAATAAAACAGACAAGAAAATGGCAGGTATTATTACAGCATGGACAAATGGAAAGTAAGCCATCTACTTTTTAGTTTTTTTACTTAGGAAAAAACCTAAAAGTTGTTCCCAAAGAATTCATGGCTTCCAGTCCAAAAAATGAATTTTTGAATAATTACAGAATGTTCCCCTAAAGAAACTGTGA
>NW_027532607.1:851095-863799 GCF_008692635.1 Crocuta crocuta
GGGGGCTGGAGTCAAGGAAAAGACTAAAAACAGAACATATTTTCCTGTCTTTCTAGCAAATAATAATTTGGCTGTATCTGAAATATAGTTATGACTGGTTACCATAAGTCCAGAAAGGCAAAGCAATGCTAACAAGGATCCAAAGAAGTGTAAATGGAATGACTAAGAGGCCGAAGGAGGTTTCACCAGAGATTACACCTTAAAATCAATCATCTTCAGCTGAGAAACATGAAAGCCAAGGGCACTATGATCAAAATCAGAAATGTATCAATATGGCAAATATACTAATTTATTCACCAGATCTCAGTACAATATATTAAGCTTTTAAACTTCAAAAGGTAGTCTTTTTTTCCACAATAGATAAAAAGAAATGTGTGGAATTGTTATCACCAAGAGGTATTTAGGGTTAAGAATACTCAAGAAGTGCATAAATGTATGTATATTAAGTCCATTCTGGGGTCCTCCAGGATACGAGTGACACCTTAGGTGAGGCCCTAAGTCTCTGGAGTTAATGGCTTATAAGGTAACATTGTCTCACCTCAAAACATCTCTTGGTGACAGAATAATTGGCTGATGACCTCTGTCTAACAGACTCAGTGAGATTTGTTGCTATAGTTCCTTTCATTCTTTTATTTATGTATATGTTTGTTGTTATATCTTTATCTTTTATATATTTAGAATCCTTATATATCTCTATATCCTGAATGTTTCATTTATTACATACTCAACATTCTAAGACATTAAAAGTTCTTCAAAAATACCGTTTATGGCTGTATAATCATCCATCCTTAAATATGCCATAATGTACCGATTAATCTCACTGCTCATTCAAGTTTATTCTCAGTTCTTACTAGTATAAATAATGCTACATGAATATCTTTGTCCACAAATCTTTCTATATATCTCTACTTTTCTCCCCCATAAGGTAAACTCCTAGAAGCAGAATAACTAAGTTAAAGGGCATCTTTAGATATTTCTGTACATGTTGCCAAAATACATTCCAGAAAAACTGGGCCCAATGCACACTTCACTAGCAGTTTTGGAGACTGTCCCCTTACTACCTTTGACAACATAGTTCAATTGCCAGGATAGGTTAAAAAAAATACTCTACGGGGCACCTGGCTGGCTCAGTGAATGGAGCTTGTGCCTCTAGTCTTGGGGGTCATGAGTCTACCCAAATGGGGTATAGTTAACTCAAAAAAATAGTATATCAGTTTAATCTGCATTCCTTTAATTACTTCAGAATAAATATGTTTCTCATATGCCCCTTGGCAGCTGTATTTCTTCCTTGTGAACTCTGACTAGTTCTTTGTCAGTAAGGCTTTTCTTACTTTCCTTTGGTATAAACTTCAAAAACCTATGATGCAGTCACATATCAGTGACTTTGGCTCCCCCTCCTGGCCAAAAAAATTACTACATGATCAAAACCTAGATAAAAATAAACCAGACTACCAATTGTAGTTGACACTTGAACAACTGCTTGAAGTTCGTGAATCCATTTATACATAGGTTGCCTTCAATAAATACACTGGAAACATTTTTGGAAATTTGTGACAGTTGAAAAAACTGGCAGATAAACCACATAGTCTAGAAATATCAAAAAATAAGTAAAATGTTAGGTATATTATGAACGCATAAAATGTATATAGATACTAGTCTATTTTACAGCTACCACAAACTATATACAAACTAAAAAACTTAAAATTTATCAAAACCTTCACACACAGAGTGTACATTATCATTTCATTTTTGATGTCTACTATTAGTAATATATAACACCTACGATATTTTGTCATATGAGACAGTATTTACATAGATACAGACAGACACATGATTCATCTTATAAAAAGACAATGTAAACTGACAATATTGATACAGTAAAGTACATAAATGTATTTTCTCTTATAGTCTTCTTATTAACATTTTATTTTCCCTAGCTTACCTTATTCTAAGAATTCAGTACAGAACACATATAACATAGAAAATACATGTTAATCAACTGTTTATGTTATTGGTAAGACTCCAGTCAACAGTAGGCTACTTTTTTTTTTAACAGTAGGCTATTAGTAAACTGTGGGGGAGTCAAAAGTTTTATGTGGATCGGGGTGCCTGGGTGGCTTAGTCGGTTAAGCGTCCGACTTTCGCTTAGGTCATGATCTCATGGTTCGTGGGTTCGAGCCCCGCGTCGGGCTCTGTGCTGACTGTCAGCTCAGAGCCTGGAGCCTGTTTCAGCCTGTGACTCCCTCTCTCTCTGACCCTCCCCCTGCTCAAGCTGTCTCTCTCTCTCTCTCCCCTAGAAGTAAATAAAACATTTAAAAAAAAAAAAAAAGTTTTATGTGGATCACTGACTGCACAGGGTCGGCACCCCTAACCCCTGCATTGTTCAAGAGTCAAATGTATAAGCTTGTCCAAATTCTGGATTGTTGCTAAAAACATAATTTTTATACAGCGATAAAAGAGTATGTGTCTAACCTCAACAGAGCACTGATGAAAAAGGAGGGAGACAACACCTGACCGCTAGTAAAGAATTCTAATCAGTTCACTACCAAATATACTACCTGGTTGGAACATCACAAGCCTAAATAATATTCATATCCTTTACTTCATTCTAATAATGTGAAAACATTCTAGTTACCAGGTGACACTGGTTTGTCAGCAAATTGATCTCTTTTTCAAAAGCAAAACAAAGAAAACAAAAACACCTATGTCCCATTCAGTGGAAATTTAAAACAAAAACTTCCTTGTAATTCTATTCCAAGCTATTCAGCTGCTCACACAGAACAAGTTGGGTTCTACAGTTCCAAAGGGTAAGGTCGGGACTGGTGAATGGATGTGACTAACTCAGCTTTTTGACTGATACCCTCCTGAAGAAGTACTTCAGTGGGGCAACACAGCCCTTAGACTATCTGTTCAACACACACTCACCAAGTGCCAACATGGCAGGCTGGGACAGTAAAAGACAAGACACAAGCCCTGCTCTCAAAGGGCTTGGAGGCTAGCTGGGCGTGAGAAGCAAACCTGCAATCACTGTACAACAGAAGAAGTATCAGCTGTGTACACACACCCCCAAAGGCAATGCCTGGGGACACAGGAAGCTCTCAATGTCAGCTACTACTGCTGTCACTGTTACTGCCATCACTATTATTAAAGAACTCAGAGAACTTAAGCTTCTATAACAGGGCAGAAGCCACTTTAAACAGAAGCAACTGCTGAGATGAAGGCCCAGGGGCAAAGGAGCAGTAAGATGCTTGCACAGAAGGAACTGTAAACTCAGCACCATTGAGTGCAGGGGGCTCAGAAAGGAGAGAGATGATCTGGCAGGGGCCAGATCACCAGGGCCTGGGTGCTTGGCAGAAGCATTTGAATTCCACCCAGAAAGCCAGGTAAGCCAGGCAAGGAGGAATATGATCAGATGATGAGATCAATATTTTGTAAGGATCACACTGGCAGCAACGTGGAAAACAGAAGGCAGTCAAGTAGAATAAATCATAAGGTGACAGAGGTCATGCAGACAAAGGGTGACAAAAGTCTGCCCTCAGGAGAGAGAAGTGAAGGAGACTAAGAAAACATTATGAGCTAGGATCTCAAGAACATGGTGACCATTATGCCACAAGAAGGAATCCTGACTTGAGTGACTGGGTGAGTGATGGTACCACTCACAGAGACATGAAGATGGGAAGAGGTTGGAATAGGCAGAGTAGTTGATTAGGTCTTTTTTTTTTTTTTTAAAGTAGGTTCCATGCCCAGCAAGAGCCCAATGTAGGGCCTGAACTCATGACCCTGAGATCAAGACCTGAGTTGAGATCAAGAGTCAGATGCTTAACTGAGTGAGCCACTCAAATGCCCCTGATTAGATCATTTTGAAATGAAAATGGGACAGCCATGTAGAGATGTCCAGGAGGCAGCTGTGTATATGCAGAGGTAAAAGGCCATTTAGAGCTAGAAAAAAACACATTTGCAAATCATCAGTATATGGATGGTGAACGAGACAAAAACTGCTCTTAAAATGTCCCCTAGGAAATGCATAGGGTAAGAAGAGAGAGGGCCAAGCTAAGGCCAACAGTGATGTGAAAGAGGAAAAAAGTCCACAAAGTAAACAGAGCAGCCAGAGACGACAATGATGCAGACAGAACCTGAACTCACATCATTTGTACTTTACTATGTGTCAAGCACCCCTCCATGTGCTTTCCGTGTATTAACTCATTTGCTCCTCAAAACAGTCCCGAGGGAGGTGTTACTGTTTTTATTATTTTTTCCCATTTTTCAGATGAAGTTAACTGAGGAACAGAGACATTAAATAATTTTTCCAAGGTAATACAGTAAATGGAAGAGCTGCGATCTGAATCTAGGATTCTGGATCCAGAGTCCAGGCTCTGTATCACTCTTGCACGTTGCTTCTCAGAAATGTAGACAGGAGGCCAGGAAGGACCACCGCCACCTCCTGGGGAATGAGCCACAGTGTCCACGACTACGAGGAGGCCTCAGAAGATGGTAAAAAGAGATCCTCCAAAATTGGCAACAGGGATGAACCTGTAAGGGAACTCATAGGTAGAATCTAGCCAAGAGCCAATGGTTGTAGTGTAGGGTTTTGTGTTCTTAAAAAGTAAAAGAGACTTGAATGTATTTAAAAGCTGGAGAACGAGAGCCAAAGGGCATGGGAGGTTGAAAACTGTTTGGGAAAAGAGACAACTGACAGCCAGAGGTCCCTACAAGGAGGGAGAAAAGAGCTCAAGAGGCCAGCAGGGTGGGGCTAGCATGGGAAGAGGCAAAGACAGACACAGGGACAGTGGACCCAAGAGGGCGTCTTCCCTAATAGGCTTTGTGTGCTCTCTGACCCGAGAGGCAAAGTCACTGGGGGAAGGGCGATTTCCTTTACAAGCAAGGCAGCTGTTCAACTTCCAAAGAAGCCCCCACAATAAGATGCTTTCAGAATTATAGTGTTAATTAAAATGTTTTCTTTGATTCTTTTACCCGTTTCCACTCTCATCTGGCCATCTCACTTATTATAATCTAGGCTGCAAACATTTCACAAGATGATTTCCAAGGAAGAAAAAAAATCCAGCAAAAACTTAAATCACTAGACTGTCCAGACTAAAAAGATAATTTTTTAAAAAGATAATATTTTTCAATTTCTTCAAGTCAAGTACCTATATATATATTTTTGAGCCTCCAGAATTATGATGGCTACTCTTTGTCCTCCAGGGCAAACCAGTCAACAAGGCCCAGCACTGCTCTCCTCCCCTTTACCTTACTTTTCTCCCACCTCTGCTGGTCTGCCTCGGCCTCACCAGCACTCTCTCTGGCCTAGAGGAATGGCCCTTCCTCCCACAGTCCAAACAATTACCCAACACTATGAACTCCTTCTCTTCAGGGCAGGGAGATAGGAGAAAGAGTTTAGGAACTAGCCTCTGATGACAACTCACAAAGCAATTTCACAACATGTATTTCTCCAGAACAGTCCCAGAGCACGTAAAAATCTGAAAGCAATGGATGCTTCCTCTCCATAAAATGCACAAGAGCAAAGCCATATCATTTTACATCAGGCTGCCAAAAAATTGTCACTCTTCATATGTTTTATCTATAGAAAAGTCCTTCCAGCTCTCACTGAAGATCTATTTACGTCTCCTTGGCAAATAATTTACAGAAGCTTAGTTTGCCGGTATCCTAGCCTACTACAGAAAGAAGCCATTAAAATAGCGGGGAGAGCGGCTGGAGGCTGGGACAAGGACAAGAACTGCCTGACATTAAGGTGGGAGATCATGAAGGTAGATGATAACAGACAAAAGAATATAGAAAACAACCCAAGAGTGGGATGCCCCCCGGGCTCAGCTGGAAGAGCATGTAACTCCTGGTATCGGGGTCATGAGTTCAAGCCTCATGTTGGGTGTAGAGATCACTTAATAAAAAACAAAATTAAATTTAAAAAAGAATAACCCAAGAGTTACATAATACATACACACTAGTCCACTCAGACAGTGTATTTTTTGGTCTCTAAAGGCACATTATATTTTAGCCCAGTATAGAAACTGCTAGGCACAGTGAGGATGTTTCATAATTCTGGACTATGAAAAGATATAATTTTGTTCAAAGTGCTTCCTTTAAGGAGGCAGAGAAGCATGTAATACCTTCAGAAAAATCTTCACCTCAATGCTAACTTTTTAAGTCTTAACACTAGAAGTTTCAGGAGAAGGAAACCATCAAACAAAGGTGCACACCGGCCAATGGTGAAAGGTAAGGTTTCAAAACAAAACAGAAAGGTCAGCAGCAGCTAGATCATCAGAGGCCTATATTCTATGTTAAAAAGTTTGAACTTTACTCTAATGGCAAATAGGAAAGGAATGGAAGCAAAGGACTAACCAAGTCAGTCAGGCCACAGGAGGAACTTCCTCAAGGTCTTGCTATTTCTGGGGAGACCCATACTGTCTACCCAAAAATGACCGTGTGAAGCCAAATGTTAAAGGATAACCATGTCAGCTTCCTCAAGTGGGGCATCTGATTGCATAGAAAACACACACTGAAGGGGCTGTTATTTCCACATTACTGGGTATCCTTAGCTCCCCAACACCGAGAGACAGATACATGGGCCCAATTCTTACATTAAGGAAACCCCAAATATCAACTTCCACAAAGGATGTGACATGGAGAGCAATACTGTAATCTTGACCTTCATGTTTCAAATCAGAATTTTACTGACAGTTTAAAAAAAAAAAAACAATCTAACCTTGTAAACTTTTGATTTTATATAAAGCTTCAATGGTAACAAAAATCTATACATAATAAAGATAAATCCATGAGAAGCCTACAGAAATAATCCACTTCTTTAAATCACATTCCCAGTTTGCACCAAAGTTTTATTTCCTATGTATAGGTGTTGAGGGTCTGAGGCTCTGTCACCCATGATGAGTGACGTTAAGTCTGTGGAGCTGATGAGGCTACTGGATGTTGTAATGGGTTGAACTGTGTTGCCCCCAAAAGAGATTCTGGACTCCTGATGCCACTACAGCAAAGCTGGAGATAGAGTCCTTACAGAAGTGATCAAGTTAAAACGAGGTCATTGGGGTGGGCCTGAATCCAGTATGGCTGTTATCCTTTTTAAAAGGAGAAATCTTAAACACAAAGGCATGCATTCAGGGAGAACTCTGTATAAGGGCGAAGTCGTGTGGCCACAAACCAAGCAACTGCCAGCAGCTGGAAGAGGCCTGAACAGACCCTGCCCTAGTACCTGCAGAGGGAGCGTGTCCCTGCCCCCAGACGTCTGTTCTCCAGAACTGAGACGCAATACATTTCTGTTGTTTAAGACACTCAACTTGTGGCACTTTGTTACGGCAGCACGAGCAAACAGATGTCAGGAAGAAAATCAGCAGCTCATGTTTAGTGAGCACATACCAAGTGTTATTCTAAGCCTTTTGCAACAGCAAACTCTCTTAGTTCTTCTGAAGTCCACCCTGGGATCCAGATACTCTAATTATGCCCTTTACACAGATGAGGACACCAAGGCTCTAAGAGGTAAAGGAACTTGCCCAACATCAGCGAGAGTCCCCACTCTTACCACCAGGCTACAAGGAACTATTATTAATAATAATTATTGTAATAACAGTAGTAGCTCACTAAGCCAGATACCAGGGCCTTTACAGCTATCATATACACAACAATGCTGTAAAGCAAATTTTAATATTATTTCCAATACAAAGAAAGACTCTGAATCTCGGAGAGATTAAGAAATTGCCTAAGATCACACAGCCAAGAACATGATAGTGTATCTAACTGCCAACGTGAGGGAGCAAACAATGAAAATCTTTTTACTAAAACCTTAAGAGCAAACGTAAAATCTTTAAATGCCTGACCTTCCAACTCAATACTAGAAATATACTTCAACAAACTGAAAATACTTCAAGATCTCAGGAGAATTGTGTGTCCTAGATGGCAATACCCTTTGTGATATATCCCTTTAGCCACTGTTCAAGGGCCATCTGCTCTCTCAGCTGTGGCCCTGGCTGTTTCTCTGACTTCCAGACACAGGATGAGAAGAGATATAAGAACTGAGATATTTCGCAGTTCGTGGGTTCGAGCCCCGCGTCGGGCTCTGTGCTGACTGCCAGCTCAGAGCCTGGAGCCTGTTTCAGCCTGTGACTCCCTCTCTCTCTGACCCTCCCCTGCTCACACTGTCTCTCTCTCTCTCCTAAAAATAAATAAAACATTAAAAAAAAATTAAAAAAAAAAAGAACTGAGATATTTACTGATTTTTGAAGGATTTTTTACTGATTTTGAAGTGAGAGTATCCTTCTCACTCTATGCTCTACCTGCCCAGTTCCTAGACTTAACAGGTAGGCAGTCACCATTTTGTTTATTCTCCTAAAGTTTTTTAAGTGCTTATACACCAAGCCAATACAAATTTTCTTTTCTCCTTTTTTCCCCTCCAAAACACATAAAGGGTAATATAGAATACATACTGTTCTGCATCTTGCTTTGACTATGTATGCTGGAGACCCTTCCATATCATATTGAATTATATTTTAATTCCACCCTTTGGTCAAGAACACTTTTTACTTGCTTCCATCATAGTTCAATCCAGCATACAAGGCAGCCAGCAGCCCATAAAGCTACCTGAGGCAAGGGATGGTGGCGCCATTTCACACGCCAGGGCCCACAGCTTTCCTACCAGCCCCTCATCTTGTCTTTGTTCTTTTCTCCAATTTGCCCACTTCTCCACCCCGCTCCTCTCCATTCCTTTCCCATGTCACCCATGTCCCCACCCTGACAACTGGACCTAGGAATGTCAAACGTCATCCATAGTGCTTAGTCATGGCTAGCAATGAAAAAGCTGTAGATCCCTGATATACATAAGGGGGTAAGTAATCTCCATGGGAATTTCTTTTTTTTTTTTAACATTATCTTTGAGAGAGACAGAGACAGAGCACAAGTAGGGGAGAGGCAGAGAAAGGAGGAGACACAGAATCCGAAGCAGGCTCCAGGCTCCAAGTTGTCAGCACAGAGTCAGACGCAGTGCTTGAACCCATGAGCTATGATATCATGACCTGAGCCAGTCAGTCATACGCCCAACTGACTGAGCCACCCAGATGCCCCCCCTTTTTTGTTAGTTTATTTAAGTTTATTTGAGAGACAGATAGAGAGAGCATGTGCACGAGAGAGAGAGAGAGAGAGAGAGAGAGAGAGAATTCCAAGCAGGCTCCAGGCTATCAGTGCAGAGCCTGACTTGGGACTTGATCCCACAAACAGTGAGATCACGACCTGAGCCGAAATGAAGAGTCGGCCACACAACTGACTGAGCCACCAAGGCGGCACTCCACTTATAATTATCAACAGTGCCTTAACCGCCTTCAGGTTGTTTTTGTTTGGCATTCTTTTCCTTTTGTTATCTTTCCTTTGGCACTCTGTGAAAAGGGTGCATATTGGCACTATTTTCTAAATGCATGGAAACAAGCACATACTCAGGTCTAACATGTAAGTAATGCCTAGGGCACTTGGGGGGCTCAGTCGGTTGAGCGTCCGACTTTGGCTCAGGTCATGATCTCCCAGTTCATGGGTTCAAGCCCCATGTCGAGCTCTGTGCTGACAGCTAGCTCAGAGCCTGGAACCTGCTTCAGATTCTGTGTGTGTGTCTCTCTCTCTCTCTCTCTCTCTCTCTCTCTCTTTCTCTGACTCTCCCTGCTCGTGCTGTCTCTCTCTCTCTGAGAGAGTTTTATTTATTAAAACTTAAAAGTTTTTTAATAAATAAATAACATGTAAGTAATGCCTGATAGAACTAGAGTTCATTTTGAAATAAGAGAATCAGAAACAAAGTTCATGAGCTAGAAGAAATGAACATTTTGGCTCCAAAGTATACATTTTAATTAGCCTACCTTTTTTCTTTCTTAAAAATAAGCAGCTGTAATCTGAAAATATATCTTAGAAACATTTTAAAGATATTCACAATAAGAAAGAGAGTTCTCCCTTTTTGTTTTCTATCCTTCTAATTTCTATCCTTCATCCTCTTCTTCCCAAAAGGTTCCCTTTTATTTCCTGCCCAGATCAAACACTACAGTTTTCAAAGTGGTTTGTTTTTGTTTTGTTTAGTTTTAAGTAATAAAAGGATTTAAGCAATAAAAGGAATAGGAGAATGTTAGCAAATAAATTTCTTTAGACTCAAAAGAGGTCTCCAGTGATCTAAGGACTGGTGGGGAACATAAAATTAAGGCAGCCACATGGTAGGTAACAGGTGGTAATCACACAGTATGTATGGAACACTCACTTCCATTCTTTTGCCCATCATGCCACAGGGCTTCGGTACAACTTCAGGGGTTACTGTGGGACTATATCGTAACATACCAGGTTAAGAGATTTAGAGTTGAAATCTTAAACATCATTTACGTCTTCAAAAGCAGGCCTCTATGTACCTAATAGCTTAGTTAAAACTAAGGTGACTGTAAAATAAAATCCGATATACTGGGTCTCAATTTCCTTAGGTTTCTAGAGAACTGGTACCCATTCATAGCCCCTTGCCTACTTCCTGAAGTAACAGGGGCCACCAGGTCCTGGCACAAAACACTAGGTGCCAGAGAAAAAAACTCCTGTACAAGGTCCTCCACTTCTCATGGGTTCAGGACTGCTGGCTGGATTCCCCATGCAACCCCTCCAACTCAACAAGGATCCAACAACAGCCGCTGGAACGTAAATGAAGATGAGAATTCAGTCTACACTGATCTAAAGATTTCCCACAGTCTAAATATTCAGGTTACACAGCCTACATTATTCTCTGATTTATTCGCTGCATTAGCTTGGAATTCCACAGGGCCGACCACCACGAGTCTTAACGACACTCGGATCTAGCTCCAAGGGAAGGCAACCTGTGCCACCTGGTAAAGCTGGCAGAGGGTATCCATCATTCCTGATCTTTCCCCATCATTCCTCTCACTGTACTCCCGACATACATCTTAACCTTTACCCTCTGTCTAGTCCTAATGCCAAGTCCTTTGGCCACCTACATACAACAGATTAGAAGGAACCAAGAGACTGGAGGGCCACCATTATCAATATGGGCTTTTTCATCTCAAGATCACCGGGCCACACTGCCCAGCAAGTTTATCCTGTGAGATGAAACTTGGCACAAAGTGCTACCCGTTTGAGAAAAACAATGTAAATCTGAATGCACAGGACTAGAGGGCAGTAGGAGAACCTTCCAACAGAGTACTCGTAAACCAACAGGTCTTAGAACGTTCTCATCTACTTACTACCCGAAGTTTCAGAGTAAACAAATGGTTAATGACACATCCTTTGTAACACATGAATCAGCTACAGATTTGTAACAGAGGGACACACCCGAGTACCTATGACTCTAAAGTACCTGTTTGAAAGTGGACCTGGATGTTTGATTGTCAATCCATCCTACTGAGATTGGAACAGAATTTTTACAACTGTGTGGGCTGCCGTGGTTTAAAGTTAAAAAGGAAACACTTTATTAAAATGGAAGTTAATCTGAGAACTTCACCAATACTTTAACATCAGTAACCAAAAACACTAGCCAAAGTAAGGAGTAACTAACTAATCAGTCAGGAAAGCACACACACTAGGAGTTCAGGAAGGGAAAGGAGTGTCGGACAAGAGAACTTAAGAACTGCAAATCTAAGGATTTTAGAATATTCTCAATTCCGAAGAAAAAATTACAATGAGAACCTAAATTTTAAAAACCACACATCTTACCTTGAGAGGCATCCAAAGAGCAGTCATAGTGTCAGAGGAGTTCAGACAATACTCAGAAACGAGCAAGAAGGAAATCTCCGTAATCCCTCAGCCACCAAGTATGAGCAGGAAGGTTTTTTGTTTCAGCAAGGTATCTGAAAGAGAGAACTTCCAGTGAGACTAAAAACTAATCACAAAGAGGCAAACATTTTGGGCTATCTGGACAGAAATTAAAAGTACTATTTATCTGCCTCACCATCCTACAAAGATGTACAAAACAAAGCCCCCTTAGAAAAGGGCAAATGAGTGTATGTATATCTCCATCTACATGTAGAAATGTATTTTACATAAAATGTGGATTAAATGTGTAACACATACTTTAGATAACATAAAATTGCTTATCAAATAAATTATTTATCAAATAAATAACCAGAAAACCAAAAACCCAGCTGAAAAAAATGATTATCCAGGGTACTTCAAAAACACTAGTGAAAAGTGATTTGTTAACTGACCATCTAAAAAGACCTTTGCCACATTTAATTGTATTCAATAAATTAAAACCTTTCTGACCATTCTGATGGCCCTAAATTCTATTCAAGTTTCAGAGCCCATTCTACATGAAAAAGAAAAATCTACTCTTGACTGAAGTGCTCCAAGCAAATAAAAGACCCTTCTTTCCTAGAGATCTTTAAAAGCAGACCAAACAACTTAATTTTGAGGAAGAGAAGGAGGCAAGTTTACGTGGGGGAAGGAGGATCGATTAAATGACCTCTTGTCGGATCCTTGTTCAAGTCTTAGGCCTGGATGAAAATTCCAGCTTAACCAGTTACTGCTTCGCTTAAAATGGAGGCTTGCCCGAGCAGGGACCAAAAAACAGCACCCCCACCCCGCAAAAATAAATTTTGAAAAATCAAAGACTACAGTACCCTCATTTTTAAGAAAAATTAAAAATAAACACCTCTGGAGTGGATTTGTTCTTGCTATGCGCTTGTCACTTCTGCTTCGAAGACTTAGCATCACTTTCCTCA
>NW_027532607.1:863815-905322 GCF_008692635.1 Crocuta crocuta
GGGGGGGGTTCGGGTGGGGGGGGGGACTTTGACTCTTGACCCAAGTCTCAGGAGGGTTTAACAGCCCCTCCAAGATCCCCAACGCAAAAGCGAAGGGGAGAAGAGAAAGGGGAGAGCCCGAGTTCCCACCCCTCCCCCACCTTGGACCCTAGTCCCAAACCTAGCCCCCCCTTCCCGCTGAGGGGCGACTCCTTCTGCCCCATCCCCATTGTAAGGGTGGGGGCGAGGGGGGGAGTGGGCTCAGGGCAGGGGCGCCAGCGGCCGTTGCCCCGGCTTNCTCTGTCTCCCATTGGCCCTTCCGGGGCACATCGCGAGCGCCATTGGCTGAGGGAGGATGTCCGTCAGGGCGCTGGGGCGGGACAGAGCGGGGAGAGGGATGCTGGTGCCTCGGTGTCTCCGTCTCTGTGTATCTCGCTGTCTCTGTCTCTGTCTCAGCTCTTGGAAACGAGAGACATTTGGACAAGAGGACAGGAAGGGGGCCCGAGGCGGGAGGAATAGAAATAGGAATCCTGACAGAGCTTCCCACCAGTCTGCCACTCCAAACCCCAACCTAAGTGTCCTGTAGATCCTCTTCTCCATCACCCCCAACCCCTGCCCCTCACCCCTGTAGGTTCTTCACCCAGGAAGCGACGCAATGAAAACTCGAGGCTGGAAGGCCACAGGGGGAGATTTTATATATGTACATAAAATATACACATACCAATACTTATATATAAAGTCAACCACATATATGATCACGAGGGCCTGGAGAGGAAAGGGCACTCACCTTAAAGACAGGGAAGGACTTGAGATAAAGCCAAAAATAAGAAGGAATCACAGATCACTCTAGGAGCTACTAACAGTGGTTTCCTCCTGGGAGGGAAACTGAGCGCCTAGGAGACCAGGTGGGAGGAAGACTTAACGTTTCACTGCATATCCTTTTGTATTTCTGCTTTTTGTACCATTGACAAAAGATTCCAGGTTAAAAAAAAAAAAATCAATTGATTTACACTTTTAAATAGTTCTAAGCTCACAAAATCAGGAGGACAGACAAGATGGTCGTGGGGGCAAGGTGGGACAGCCTGCAGATGTGGAGAGGAATCTTAGTTTTTAATATGTTCCTTCCAGATATCGGTGATAAAAGCAAGTGGAGATGTCCCAGAGGCAGCCGGGGTTATGAACTGGGAGAGCGTGGACAATCTGGACTAAAGGAGATTTCCAGTTGTCCACCTAAATACGATGACCAATCCATGCTAAAGTATAAACTCCCCAAAGAAGCATAAAAAGACACCCACAGTTAAGGTGAGAAGAAACAGGCGATCAGTGAGGTAAGAAAAACAATACATGGTGAAAATTAAGGGAGGGAGGATCTCTGGAAAAATAGAATAATAGAACCTGGAGAGGCTCACTTCAGGGACCCTCTTTAGGCTCATTCAAGAAGAAGAAAAGCCAAGAAAACACCTGTACAGCGGAGTTCTTAACTTTTTCAAACAGCGGAGGCTTTAGACAGTCTGGTGAAACATATGGACCCCTTGTCAAAATATTTTGAATGCATAAGAAAAATACCTACAAATTCAAAGGAAACCGATTATATTAAAACACAGTTTTCAAAATATTTTTAGAAGTGTGATATAGTAGTATATGTGCTTTACATTAATGTATTAAATAATAAGATCTAATGGCAGGCATAATCACCACCATAATTTTGAGGGAGTAGATGAGCATAAATAATATTTCTCGATATTTGCAATAACTGTCATAAAACAGGAAAATATCTGACATTTCTGTTAATGACATGGTCACAGGTACTGCTAATTAATACTGCTTGACTTGTTGACTTCACTTGGGATTGAAGGTACTGCTAATTTTCTTTAGACCTTAGCAAATAAAGGCGTATTACCTTTCCTTATCAAAGTTCATGAATTTCCTAATCTGTGGACCACAGGTTAAAAAAAAGATCCCCTAAAGTAATCATCCTTCCCACCTTCCACACATCCATGCAGGAATGTGACTCTGTCTTCACCCATCTCTGTCTCTCTCTTCCCCATGCCCACTTGCTCCAAGCACTCTCTCTGACTGCTCACAGATGTCTAATGTCCCTGTGACACAAAGAACAAGAAGCTCTGAATGACATTTGCAAGAAAGGTACACACATTTTGTCTTTCCTCAAAGAAACGAGAAAGTTATTAGGTATGTTGCAGATGTGACAAGATGGTGAAAAGGAGCCCAGAGTGGGGTGTCATTCATTCCCAAGAGGGAAAACACATTATAAACAGAAAATATCTGTATCGGCTTTGAAAAAAAAGTTTCCCTGAGTTGATGAATTCTGCTTAAATCAGCCCTAGAAAACATCTTCAATCTAGTTCCTTATTTCATTTATTTGTAAAGTGGTAGGGGAAAATAGTACCTACTTCCTATGGTTTGATGAGTATTAAATTAGTTAATACACACAATGGATGTATGAAATAGTACCTGACACAAGCTGAATACTGGGTTTTAACTATTATTATTATTACTATTATTATATTTAGCATCTTGTAAACCAGGTCATTCCATGAAAATTTCTGGTATGATCATTTGTATTAATGTCATGTATAATAGCAAATGAAAAGCAATCAAGGGTTAACCCAGAACACTTGTTTTTCATTTAGATTCTTCAAAATTAGAATGTCCACTGCTTCCAGTTACATTTTCGTTCCTCTAGTGAGGGAAAAGCCTCAGTGCCTCTTTAAAAGGATTGTCAACTCAGAAAAATATTCTGGCTACTCACATTACAAAGGGCTAATGTCCATAATTCTGTACCTAAAGACTTTCCACAAATCAATAAATAAAGACCAGCAATCCTCATACACTGCTCGTGAGAATGTAAACTAGTACAGCCACTTTGGAAGACCTACATAATCTAAGAAAATTTAAAATATGCATCCTCCAACCCAGTAGTCCCACTACTAGATATATATTACAAGGAAATGCAGAATTTTACATGTTAGAATAATGGTACAGGAATATTCAGAGCAGCATCATTCCTCAGTGCCCCAGACTAGAAACATCCCAAATGCCTACCAAGCATCAAATAGTTAAATTGTGGTATGTATGTGCAATGAAAATTAATAAACTACGATTATTTTCAAAAACACAAATAAATTACAAAGGTAATATTGAACACATACAAAATAGCAAGGTACAAAAAATATATATAGTATGATTCCATTTATTTCAAGTTCAAAAGCAGGAGAGACAAAACTATATTGTTGAGGGAAGCATATGCAGGTTTTGGTAAAGTTCTAAGGAAAAGGAAATGAATACAATAAAGGTCAGGGGGGCCAGTAGGGGGCAGAGGGAGTTGTGTTTGATTGGGAGTGGGGGTTTTTCTTAGGGGCTGGCAATGTTCTACTTTTTGATCAGGTAACAGGGTAAACAAGTACTTGCTCTAAAACTATTTGTTAACATGTACCAAAAAAGTTTTATATCTTTTTCTGTACATCTGTTACATTTCACAATGAAAGTATTTTTAAAAACAGCATCTCTTTAGAAAAATGAACAAAACGGGGCGCCTGGGTGTCACAGTCCCTTAAGCGACCGACTCTTGGTTTCAGCTCAGGTCATGATCTCACTGATTGTCAGATGGAGTCCCATGAGGGGCTCCATGCTGGTGGCGTGGAGCCTGCTTGGGCTTCTCTCTCTCCCTCTCTTTCTGTCCCTTCCCTGCTTGTGCTCACGCACTCTCTCAAAATAAATAAACTTTAAAAAAAGAAAAAGAAAAACGGACAAAGGATATGACAGAAATTTCACAAAGAGGAAAATATTAATGGCTCTGAGACGAAAGACGTTTACCTTCTCTCAAAGACCTGCATTTAAAGCTCCACTACTTTCATCTAACAGGTCATGAAGATAAACAACATTTGCTAATGCACTGTGTTGGCAGTGGAGGAGGAAATAGCTATTTCATACATCACTGGAGAAAATATAAGTTGTTCCAATATCTACAGAGGGCAATTAGGCAATAGACATCAAAATGATAAATGCAAATACCCTTTAATTCAGCAATCCTCTCTCTAGAAGTGTATTTATTTATTACCCCAATAGTTATTGAGCACCTACTACGTAACAGGCACTGTTTTCTGCTCTAGAATTTAACCTACTGATATATTTTCCAAAAAGTTTGTAAACATGGGGCTGTTCATTTCATTCTTATCACGGGGTGGTTTATGAAAAGGAAGGTTTGAATCTCAACCTGAGAATATAATTACGATTATATCAGGGCACATTAAATAAAATGAAAAAGAGCGTAACAAATATTTTCCCTACCTCCAAATTTTCAGATAATCTGTATAAACAAGGTTATCGGTTTGTTTGCTTTTAATTGTTTATAATAACAAAAGACAAAAGAGGAAAATAAAAGCTAAGTGCACATCATTGCGGGACTGATTCAACAAATTATGATCATGGGACCCTGTGCAAGCACACACACACACACACACACATGCACACACACACACACTGCTGATGCCATTTTGAAACTCTTAACAATTTTACTTTTGAACTTGGGTTTTGTATGAGAAGTACGATGGGACAATGAAGCAAATGCATAAGCAGAGGAGATAGGCACAATTAGGTGTCACCATTCCTTGGTGCTCCATTCACAAATAGCATTGGTGATGGCCCCTGAATTCTGGTGGGCCCGTGATATACAGGAGCTCAGCAAAACTCAAAGTGAGTGCCAGGTAAGTGTGTTACGTGGATGACTGAGTAAGCTCTGAGAGGCCATGCTTTCCATTCAAAGTAGAAACTTGCTTCAAACCCGGAAAGAAGACAGTGGTATTCTAAGAAACACAAAAAACCAAGGACACATAACCTATCTTTTCTTACTGGTGTAATGTCTCCGTATGAGCCCCTCGCTCCTGCTAAAAATGATGATGCAGAAGGAAAAGGCAGACAAGTCAACCCAGAGTTCCTTACCCTTTCCGTCCTTCATTCTTCATCAGTAAGTGGAAGGCAATGTGTTGGTAGAACATGGGTGTATCAAAAGTGAAATCAAAGCATTTGAGTTACTTTATTCAGAGTCCCCACTGTCCTGGTAAGAAAAAATACATGTCCAAGTAAAAGCTACAAAATACAAATTGTAGAATTTCGGTGTTTCAGCACAGCACAATATAAAGATGAATGGTACAATTCATACTAATGATTTAAATTTTTAATTTTTCTTTACTTAGATGACGTAACAAATGAAAAACACCATAACAAGTCAGGAGAGAAACCATGAAAGAAACGAAAAGGCTAATTAATATTTTAGTAACTTCAATGGCATTTCTTTCCTGCTTTTTTGAATAAAGGGACCCACATTTCTATTTTGAGTTGGGTTCCTCAAATTAGGTAGCTGGTCCTGTCCACTGCTTACTAATTTTGTGACATTGGGCAAGTTATTTAAACCCTCGGTGCCTCAGGAACCATTTCTGCAAAATGGGAATAATAATAATACCTATATTACAGCATTGTTGAGAGGATTAAATATGCTAATTAAAGACAATTAGAATAGTGTTTAGCTTCTACATAAGTATTAAATGTTATTATTATTGCTGTCTTTCTATTATCAAATATACAATGGAATAGTATCCACCTATTTGAAAAAAAGGAAATCTCCCTACATGTCCTGATAGAGCATTATCTCTGAAATATATTAAGTGAGAAAACAAAAAAGGTATATAAACAATGTTGATGATATGATTCCATTTGTGGAAGGAAGGAGAGGAAAAATTGTCTTTACATATATACTTGTATACACTTAAAACATGTTCCTGGAGGGGCGCCTAGGTGGCTTAGTCAGTTGAGTGTCCGACTGGCTCAGGTCATGATCTCACAGTTCATGAGTTCGAGCCCTGCATCTGGCTCTGTGCTGACAAAGCAGAGCCTGGAGCCTGTTTCAGATTCTGTGTCTCCTTATTTCTCTGACCCTCCCCTGCTTCCACTGTGGCTCTGTCTCTCACTCAAATATAAATAAACATTTAAAAAATAAAATAAAAAAGTAAAACATGTTCCTGGAAGGATACACAGTTAAGTAACTCTGGTTGCTTCCAAGGAGAGGGAAGAAAAGCAGTTGGAAGATGAGGAAAGAGGAGAATTTTTCTCTCCTTAAACTTTTGAACCATGTCAAAGTATCACTTATTCAAAAAATAAATTAATGGGGCACCTGGGTGGCTCAGTTGGTTGGGTGGCTGACTTCAGCTCAGGTCATGATCTCAGTCTGTGAGTTCGAGCCCTGCATTGGGCTCTGTGCTGGTCGGGCTCTGTGCTGACCACTCACAGCCCGGAGCCTGCTTTGGTTTCTGTGTCTCCCCCTCTCTCTGCCCCTCCCCTGTTCAAGCTCTGTCTCTCTGTCTCTCTGTCTCTGTCTCTGTCTCTCTCAAAATTAAATGAACATTAAAAAAATTTTTTTTAAGTTAAAAAATTAGGGGTTCATGGGTGGCTCAGCCGGTTAAGCGTATGACTTCGCTCAGGTCATGATCTCACAGTTTGTGGGTTAGAGCCCCATGTCGAGCTCTGTGCTGACGGCTCAGAGCCTGGAGCCTGTTTCAGATTCTGTATCTCCCTCTCTCTCTGACCCTCCCCTGACCACACTGTCTCTCTCAGAAATAAATAAATAAATAATAAAAATAAAAAATTAATTAATTAAATATTCTAAATGTCTTCTGTATTTTATTTTGCATAAAGCACTGCCAGGCACAGAAGTACAATTAAATGAATAATTGCTGGATGAAATATTTCTTAAAAATTTAAAAGGGATTGGAACGTCTGGGTGGCTCAGTCAGTTGAGTGTGTCAGACTTCGGCTCAAGTCATGATCTTGCCGTTCACAAGTTCGAGCCCCACATCAGGCTCTGATGCTGACAGTTCGGAGCCTGGAGCCTGTTTCTGATTCTTTGTCTCCCTCTCTCTCTGCCCCGCCCCTGCTTACACTCTGTCTATCAAAAATAATTAAACATTAAATTGTTTTTAAATGTAAAAGGATTAAGATCACTTAAAGTTCTTTTTTTCTAAATCAGGCACATAGGTATCTAATGTGGCATTCTAAACTAAGAACAGGTTTTTCATTTTTTTTTTAATGTTTATTTATTTATTTTGAGAGAGAGAGAGAGCGCCAGCGGGATAGGGGCAGAGAGGAGAGACAGAATCCCAAATAGGCTCCACACCATCAGTGCAAAACCCGACGTGGGACTCGAACTCACAAACCATGAGATCATGACCTGAGCCAAAATCAAGNACCCTCCCCTGCTTCCACTGTGGCTCTGTCTCTCACTCAAATATAAATAAACATTTAAAAAATAAAATAAAAAAGTAAAACATGTTCCTGGAAGGATACACAGTTAAGTAACTCTGGTTGCTTCCAAGGAGAGGGAAGAAAAGCAGTTGGAAGATGAGGAAAGAGGAGAATTTTTCTCTCCTTAAACTTTTGAACCATGTCAAAGTATCACTTATTCAAAAAATAAATTAATGGGGCACCTGGGTGGCTCAGTTGGTTGGGTGGCTGACTTCAGCTCAGGTCATGATCTCAGTCTGTGAGTTCGAGCCCTGCATTGGGCTCTGTGCTGGTCGGGCTCTGTGCTGACCACTCACAGCCCGGAGCCTGCTTTGGTTTCTGTGTCTCCCCCTCTCTCTGCCCCTCCCCTGTTCAAGCTCTGTCTCTCTGTCTCTCTGTCTCTGTCTCTGTCTCTCTCAAAATTAAATGAACATTAAAAAAAAATTTTTTAAGTTAAAAAATTAGGGGTTCATGGGTGGCTCAGCCGGTTAAGCGTATGACTTCGCTCAGGTCATGATCTCACAGTTTGTGGGTTAGAGCCCCATGTCGAGCTCTGTGCTGACGGCTCAGAGCCTGGAGCCTGTTTCAGATTCTGTATCTCCCTCTCTCTCTGACCCTCCCCTGACCACACTGTCTCTCTCAGAAATAAATAAATAAATAATAAAAATAAAAAATTAATTAATTAAATATTCTAAATGTCTTCTGTATTTTATTTTGCATAAAGCACTGCCAGGCACAGAAGTACAATTAAATGAATAATTGCTGGATGAAATATTTCTTAAAAATTTAAAAGGGATTGGAACGTCTGGGTGGCTCAGTCAGTTGAGTGTGTCAGACTTCGGCTCAAGTCATGATCTTGCCGTTCACAAGTTCGAGCCCCACATCAGGCTCTGATGCTGACAGTTCGGAGCCTGGAGCCTGTTTCTGATTCTTTGTCTCCCTCTCTCTCTGCCCCGCCCCTGCTTACACTCTGTCTATCAAAAATAATTAAACATTAAATTGTTTTTAAATGTAAAAGGATTAAGATCACTTAAAGTTCTTTTTTTCTAAATCAGGCACATAGGTATCTAATGTGGCATTCTAAACTAAGAACAGGTTTTTCATTTTTTTTTTAATGTTTATTTATTTATTTTGAGAGAGAGAGAGAGCGCCAGCAGGATAGGGGCNACATTAAAAAAAAATTTTTTAAGTTAAAAAATTAGGGGTTCATGGGTGGCTCAGCCGGTTAAGCGTATGACTTCGCTCAGGTCATGATCTCACAGTTTGTGGGTTAGAGCCCCATGTCGAGCTCTGTGCTGACGGCTCAGAGCCTGGAGCCTGTTTCAGATTCTGTATCTCCCTCTCTCTCTGACCCTCCCCTGACCACACTGTCTCTCTCAGAAATAAATAAATAAATAATAAAAATAAAAAATTAATTAATTAAATATTCTAAATGTCTTCTGTATTTTATTTTGCATAAAGCACTGCCAGGCACAGAAGTACAATTAAATGAATAATTGCTGGATGAAATATTTCTTAAAAATTTAAAAGGGATTGGAACGTCTGGGTGGCTCAGTCAGTTGAGTGTGTCAGACTTCGGCTCAAGTCATGATCTTGCCGTTCACAAGTTCGAGCCCCACATCAGGCTCTGATGCTGACAGTTCGGAGCCTGGAGCCTGTTTCTGATTCTTTGTCTCCCTCTCTCTCTGCCCCGCCCCTGCTTACACTCTGTCTATCAAAAATAATTAAACATTAAATTGTTTTTAAATGTAAAAGGATTAAGATCACTTAAAGTTCTTTTTTTCTAAATCAGGCACATAGGTATCTAATGTGGCATTCTAAACTAAGAACAGGTTTTTCATTTTTTTTTTAATGTTTATTTATTTATTTTGAGAGAGAGAGAGAGCGCCAGCGGGATAGGGGCAGAGAGGAGAGACAGAATCCCAAATAGGCTCCACACCATCAGTGCAAAACCCGACGTGGGACTCGAACTCACAAACCATGAGATCATGACCTGAGCCAAAATCAAGAGTCAGACGCTTAACCAACTGAGCCACCCAGGCACCCCAAGAACAGGAGTTTAAATTCCAAACCACAGTATCTAAAGTGAACTTGGACTTTCCATCCTTTTTTTTAAGTTTTTATACATAGAATGCTGGATGGCACTTTGTGACGAGGCAGAGCAGGTGAGTTTAAGGAGCCTGTGCTAGTCCCACCTTGGCTTGTTGGGCACTAGAATAACTTCCCCCACCAGGTACTGTGCTGTGGGAAAACCAAATTCCTTCCTTAACGAGTAATTACACTACTCGGGGTGGAGAATTAGGAGAATGGAGGTTCTGGTGACAATGGGTGCATATCTCAGGGGAGGAAGCAAATTCTGTTCCCAAGTTTATTACCCCGACAGTCACCTTTAGATCTTATGATATGATAATTGGATCATGTTTTCAAGTCAAGGATGACACACCTGAACCTTTATCAGAAACACCTGTTCCTTAGGGCGCCTGGGTGACTTGGTGAGCTGAACACCTGACTCTTGGTTTCAGTTCAGGTCATGATGTCATGGTTCATGAGTTTGAGTCCGGCTCTGTGCTGATAGCATGAAGTCTGCTTGGGACTCTGGCTTTCCCTCTCTCTGTCCCTCCTCCACACCTGTGCATGCCTTCTCTCTCTCTCTCTCTCTCAAATAAACTTTACAAAAGTGTATATTTAAAAAAAAAACAGACCTGTTCCTTAAGTTTGGTGGATCCATTCACCTGCATCTGTGGGCCTCACTGTGATCAGTCAGTCTGTCAATGTCAGGAGCCAGGATCTAATTCGGGGCCATGTCACTCAGGGGTCATGTAACTCACTAATAGTTAAGTTCCAAAGCAGTGCTTTTACCATGTAGAATCAGAGGCAAATATTTTTTTAAAGTAATCTCTACACCCAACATGGGGCTTGAACCTATAACCCCAAGATCAAGAGTTGCATGCTCTACTGACTGAGTCAGCCAGGCGCCCCTGAGGCAAATATTTAATTACTATATGCCTCAGTTTTCTAAATACTAATACCTGCCTCTTAGGGTTGTTGTGAAGATTAACATAGATAAAGTCTGGTACACAGTAGGTGCTCAACATAGGCTGACTGATGCTGCTGGGGTTCAGGCATTAGGACTCTGGCCATCTGAATTAAAATATAAGAGATGAGATCCTGAGTTGAACGTACTGCCCCCGTGTCCATTCATTTGTATCAATTTTCTTTCACAATATCAGTTTGTCATTTCCTTTTATTCCCCCTGTCTTCAACTTAGTTAAGTGATCTTTCAGTAAAGCTATTCAGCAGGGCTGGAGTAAAATGCAAGTAGGTGGAGTATACATTGACTCTATTTATTCCTAAGTAATAGCACAGGTCACTGGGTTCTGCCTCATGATTCCCTCAGTAGCTGCCTGCTGCCTGCTTTTAGCAATTAAGTTCTCTGTCCATCTCAACCTCAGTAGCCATCACGAACATCATTATTGAAGACCAGCGACACGCCAGGCACTGCCAAGGCCCTGAAATGCAGCGATAAGACGGGAGCCCTGCCTTCAAAGTTTACACAGAGGTGGGAAGACAGACAAGAATAGGCGAAACCCCTGGAATGGGCTAAAGGCTGAGATAAAGGGCACTGTTGGGGGTGAGGTGGAGAGGGACAGCACAGGGGGAATGGCATGTGCAAAGAGAGACAGCACCTGCTTTCCAGAAATCAATAGTTCAGCATGGCGGAAGCATGACATTTGGAAAAGGAAACCAGAAGACATGAATTTGGATTCCTGGTTCTCAAACTTGAATGTGCGTAAAACCACCCGCGTGAAAACAGCTTCCTGGGCTTCATCCCTGGAGATTTGGATCTAGTTGGTTGGAGGGAGGCTACCAGCAAGTACCACTGGTCTGAGGGTCGTCCTCAGAGAAGCACTGATCTAAAGAAGAGGGGTAGGGACAATTGTAAAGAGCTTCAATGTTATGCACAGAGCTGTGCCCTTCACCCTGAGCGGGGGAGGGCCGAGCACCTCTGAGGAGTGTAAGCTTGCAAGGGACACGGTCACAGTTACCTTTCAGGCAAATCGCTCTGCACGCAATATGAAAAACTTGAGAGAAAGCAAGACTGGAGTTGGGGAGCACAGGTGGGGGCTGCCGTGCAAAACTCTGGAGAAATCGCAAGGAACTGAAATAAGATATTGTCAGTTATCCCTTGACCTGAGTGGCAGCGGCTAATACACTTGCCCTTAAATGTTTGAGACTAATGTCCCCTGGATAGCTGCCTCCACTTTGGGAGAGTTCCGAGTGGGGAGAAGTAAAGGCAAGCCCTCCGAGCCGATTCTTCAGGGGAGCACAGCCATGGCTCTTTGAGTAAGTAAGGTCCATTCCGCTCCCTTTGACACTAGGAACCTGTATAGGGAATGCAGGCTGTGTCTTCTAGGCAGAAACCACTGAGCCCGGCAGTGGAAGATGGGGCCAAGGTTAAGACACCATGAAATTCTCTTACCAAGATCCAGATGTTTGTTTTTCCTCAACTGACACATTGGGCCTCATTGCTGTAAACTGCTGATCCGTCTTCAGTTCCAATCAAGTTGATTCCGACCATTTTAGCCAGTGGTGGACTTTTGGGGTTTGCTGGTGTGCCGTTTTTACCCGAGTCCTCGATGATGTTTCATAATTGCCAGTGTACAAGGCTGGCACTTCTTTGGCTAAAGTTATTCCTGTGATTCGCTGTTGTTGTTTTCTGCAGCTATTGTAAGTAGAATTGCTTTCTTAATTTCATTTTCAGATTTTTTTTCATTGTTCATTGCTAGTGTGTAGAAATACAATTGATTTTTGTGTATTGATCTGACATCCTACAACCTTGCAAAACTCATTTGTTAAATCCAACAGTTTGGGGGATTTTTTTTTTTTTTTTTTTTGCCACATGAGATCATGTTCTCTGCAAGTAACAATGATTTTACTTCTTTTCCTTCCATTTCGGAGACCTTTTCTTTTTCTCTCATGATGATCACTCTGACTGGAAGTGGCAGTGCAATGCTGAATAGAAGTGGTGAGAGCATGCTGCTCCTGGTCTTAGGAGAAAAGCGCTTTTAAAAAAATGTTTATTCATTTGTGAGAGACAGAGTGCAAGCAGGGGAGGGGCAGGGAGAGTGGGAGACACAGAATCTGAAAACAGGCTCCAGGCTCTGAGCTGTCAGCACAGAGCTTGACATGCGGATTGAACCCACAAACCCTGAGATCATGACCTGAGCTGAAGTCAGACGCTTAACCCACTGAGCCACTCAGGCGCCCCTTGGGAGAAAAAACTTACAGTCTTTCACCATTAAGTATGTGGTCAGCTATGGGGTTTTCATAGACACCCTTTACTGGGTTGAGGAAATTTCCTTCTAGTCCAAATTTGTTGAGTGTGTATGTTTTTATTTTGTGCATTTATTTTATTTTTTTAAAGTTTTAAAATCCATTTTGAGAGAGAGAGGAGGGGAGGAGCAGAGACAGAGACAGAATCCCAAGTAGTCTTTGTGCAATCAGCTGGGAGCCTGATGCGGGGCTTGAACTCATGAACCCCAATATCATGACCTGAGCCGAGATCAAGAGCCCAACGCTTAACCTACTGAGCTACCCAGGTGCCCCTATCTTGTGCATTTAAAATGTCACTTGAAGAAGGGATTCAAAAGCCTTAATGGGATTGTCAAAATGCCCCATCGCACAATTATTGTTAACGGCCTCTGCTCTACAGCGATGTCTTCTGGGGTCGAGTGGCAGTGGTAGACCAGGCCTGAGCTCCTCTAGTTTGTCACCATCTCTATCATCTCCCAGAATAGCTTTAATACCCAGGTGCTAGGGACTGAATTGTGTCCCTTCAAAATTCGCATGTTGGAGCCCTACCCCCAATGTGACTGTATTGGGAAACAGGATCTTTTGGAAATAATTACAGTTCCATGAGACCAGATAGGTAAGGTCCCGATCCAACAGGATTAGTGTTTCTACGAGAAGAGACAAGTGGGGTCCGTCTTTCTCCTGCCATGTGAGGATACATGGAAGGTGGCCGTGTACAAGCCAGGAAGAGGGTCCCCTCTCCAGAAACCAAGCCTCGCCCGTATCTTGATTTTGGATTTTCCAGCCTCCAGAACTGAAAGAAAATGAATTTCTGTTCTTTAAGCCCCCCAGTCTATGGCATTTTGTAATGGCAGTGGAGCCAGCTAAGCCCTGGGTCTGCATCACTCAATTTTTGGCATCATTCTAGTTTGTGACCACCCTCCCCCAGCCCCTGGTTTAAATGATTGTGAAGCCAAGACTCATTAGGAAAGAAGAAAATCAGGATGGGTGTGTGTGTGTGTGTGTGTGTGTGTTTTGCTTAGTTTTTAGTTTTTTTTAATGTTTTTTTTTGAGAGAGGGAGGAAGAGACTGTGAGTGGGAGAAAGGCAGAGAGAGAGAGAGAGAGGGAGAGAATACAAAGCAGACTCCACGCTGTTAGCGCAAAGCTCAACAACAGGGCTTGAACCCACAAACCATGAGGTCATGGCCTGAGCTGAAATTGGACAATCAACCAACTGAGCCACCCAGGTGCCTCTTTATTTTTATTTTCTAGATATTTATTTACTTTGAGAGAGAGAGAGGAGAGAGAGAATCTCAAACAGGCTCTGAACTTTCAGCACAGACCCCAATGTGGGGCTCAATCTCACGAACCATGAGATCATGACCTGAGCCCAAATCGAGTGGGTCACTCAACCAACTGAGCCACCCAGGCACTGCCTTAAGAAGGGTTAAAGAAAAAAAAGAGATGAATAGGCTCTTGCCTCCAGGAGATGGAAGAACTAACTGACTGAGGAAATAGGAGTAAGGAAGTAAGTAAGCTTGGAAGAAGTTAATTTTATGGGTCAGAGAGAATCCAGGTGCCCCAAATACCCCATATTTTTAACAATCCATGTTTTAGGTACCCAGTGCCTTCGTTAAAAGCAAGTATTATGTAATATGTCCTGAAGATCTGGTTTGCATATATGGTCATTATTTTATAATGTCTTTTAAGTGATCCACTACATTTTTGGATACTACATTTTTGAAATTTGATTAGAAACTCCAGAGGCCCAGGAGCACTTGGGTGGCTCAGTCTGTTAAGCATCCGGCTTCGGCTCAGGTCATGATCTCATGGTTCGTGGGCTCGAGCCCCACGTCAGGCTCTGTGCTGACAGCCTGTTTCAGATTCTGTGTCTCCCTCTCTCTCTGACCCTCCCCTGCTCATGCTCTCTCTCTCTCTCAGAAATAAATAAAAACATTAAAAAAATGTAAAAAATAAAAAACAAAAAGACTTGTATCAATGTATATGCATTACTAAACATAGTTTAGTTTTTTTCTTTTGAAATAATTATGCAAATAGACTTATAATATGTATATCATTTTAACATTTTATCTTGAAATATTTATCAGAAAGTTAAAAACTCATACAAAGAATTCCTGTCTGTTTTTTATTGAGATTCTTCAAATGTTAACATTTTACAACATTCACTTTATAATTTTCTTTCTCTATCTCTCTGTGCATACACGCATTCAAAGATTCTTTTCAGAACTGTTTGAGAATAAATTGCAGACATAATGTCTCTCTACCTCTAAGCACTTATTTTCTAACAATGTCTATTGTCTTATTTTATAGTTATCAAAATAAAAAAATTAACACTGACACTATTATGTAATCTATGAACCTTATTCGAATTTTGCTAATTGTCTCACTTATGTGTTTCATAGGAAAAGAACATAAAAAAATATTCTGGACCAGGGTTTGATCCAGCATCATCCGCAGCATTTATTTGTCTGTTAGTCTCCTTTTATCTGGAATGCTTCTTTAGTCTGTCTTGGTCTTTCATAACTTTGCAACTTTTGAAGACTATGGGTTCCTTATGCATATTGTCCCTCAATATGAGGGTCTTGGGGCACCTGGCTGGCTCAGTCGGCAGAGCATGCAACTCTTTTTTTTTTTTAATGTTTTTTTAATTTTTTTTAAAAATTTATTTCTGAGAGAGAGACAGCATGAGCAGGGGAGGGTCAGAGAGAGAGGGAGACACAGAATCTGAAACAGGCTCCAGGCTCTGAGCTAGGCATCAGCACAGAGCTGGACACGGGGCTCGAACCCACGAACTGTGGGATCATGACCTGAGCCTAAGTCGGACACTTAACCAACTGAGCCACCCAGGAGCCCCAGAGCATGCAACTCTTGATCTCAGGGGTGGTAAGTTTGAGCCTCATGTTGGGTGAAGAGATTACCTAAAAATAAAATCTTTTTTTTTTAATGAGTTTTGTCTCATATTTCCTCATAACTAGATTCAGGTTATGCATTTTGGGTGGGGCTATCACATCCAGAAGTGATGCCACATACTTCCCAATGCGTCCTATCAGGAAGCACGTAACATCTACTTGTCCCATTACAGAGATGGATTTTGATCATGTGGTTAAAGGCAGCATCTGCCAAGATTCTCCACTATAAAGTTATTACTTATTTTTATTCAAATTTCTGCTTATTAGTTTTAGCATTCAGTGATCATTCTTGCCCCAACCAATTATTAGTATGGTAGTTGCCAAATAGTGACATGTATTTTCTTTTTTCAATTCTTTTTTCTATTTCTTTTCAAATATTTAATCATTTATTTTTGAGGAAATGTGTGTGTGGGGCGGGGGGGGGGGGGGGGGGGAAGGGCAGCGAAAGAGGGAGAGAGAGAATCCCAAGCAGGCTCCGTGCTGTCAGCACAGAGCCGGAACTGAGGCTCAAACCCACAAGCAGTGAGATCATGACCTGAGCTGAATCAAAAGTCTGATGCTTAACCGACTGAGCCCAACAGGCAGCCCTGAAGCACATTTAAATTTGGACTAACCACATTCTAAGTGCTCAATGACCACATGTAGCTAGTGGCTGCCATATTCAACAGCTCAGCCCTAGACACTTGTATTCCATGTGTGCCAGGATCTATGTACAAAATGTTCATTAGAGAAAAATTTTTTTAACATTTTTATTTATTATTGAGAGACAGAACATGAGCATGGGAGGGGCAGAAAGATGGGGAGACATGGAATCTAAAAGAGGCTCCAGGCTCTGAGCTGTCAGCACAGAGCCCGACATGGGGCTTGAACTCACAAACCATGAGATCATGACCTGAGCCAAAGTTGGACACTTAACTGACTGAGCCACCCAGGTGCCCCAAGAAAAAATTTTTAATTGCCTAAAATTGTAAACACTCCAAATGTCCAACAACAATAAAATTATAAATAAATGGTGGTATAATTCAAACAGTGGAATGGCATAAACTAGAATTAGACACAAAAAGATGAATCTTACAAACAAGAAAAGAAACAAAGCTATACAGGAGGTGGGGGGATGGACAATGTGAGTGAAGGGGAGTGGGAAGTGCAGGCTTCCAGTTATGGGTGGAGTAAGCCACAGGGATGAAAGGCACAGCATAAGGAATATTGTGACGATATTGTACTAGCAGGTGTATGGTGACAGATGATGGCTGCACTTGTGGTGAGCACAGCATAATGTCTAAACTTGTTGAATCAGTATGTTGTACACCTGAAACTAGCATAACATTATGTGTCAACTAAAATTAAACATATTAAAAAAATTTTTTAAACATTTTATTTATTTCTGAGAGAGAGAGACAGCGTGAGCAGGGGAGGGTCAGAGAGAGAGGGAGACATAGAATCTGAGACAGGCTCCAGGCTCTGAGCTGGCTGTCAGCACAGAGCCCGACGCAGGGCTTGAACTCACAAACCGTGAGATCATGACCTGAGCCGAAGTCGGCTGCCCAACCAACTGAGCCACCCAGGTGCCCCTAAACATTTTTTTTAAAGAAGTGTAAAAAGAGGGGCCCAAGTTGAGCGTCTGACTCTTGATTTCGATTTCGGCTCAGGTGATGATCTCATGGTTCATGGGTTCCTGCCCCATGCTGGGCTCTGCGCTGACAGTGTGGAGCCCACTTGGGTTCCTCTCTCTCCCTCTTTCTCTGCCCCTTCATCTCCCTCCTCATGAAACTCCTGGTTTCTGCTCAGATCATGATCCCAGGGTCATGAGATTGAGCCCCACATGGGGACCCTGCTTGAGGTTCTCTCTCCCTCTGCTCCTCTCCCCAACTCTTGCTCTCTCTCTAAAATTAAAAGAAAAGAAAACATAACGTGCTTTAGGAGAGTGTATTGCAAATATGCAGGATATTTCATCATTTAAAAATCTAGTGATGTTACTTACAACAGTAACAGACTAAAGAATAAAAATAACAGGATTTAAAAAAACCTTTTATCTGGAAATAATTTCAAACTTTCAAAAAGTTGCAAAAATACAAATAGTACAGGGACATCTGGCTGGCTCCATCAGTGGAGCATGTTACTCTTGATCTCAGAGTAGTGAGTTTGAGCCCCACATTGAGTGTAAAGCGTACTTGAAAATATGTGTGTGTGTGTATGCATGCATACATGCATGTGTATATATATATATATATATACATATATATATATGTGCATCTGGGTGGCTCACTTGGTTAAGCATCCAACTCTTGATTTCAGCTCAGGTCATGATCTTGTGGTTGGTGGGTTCAAGCTCCCTGTTGGGCTCCACACTTACAGCATGGAAACTGCTTGGGATCCCCTCTCTTTGCCCCTCCGCTGCTCATGCTCTTTTTCTCTCAAAATAAACAAACTTAAAATATATATATATATATGGTACAAAAAACACTCCTTACCCAGATGCACCTATTGTTAATATGTACCTTATTTGCTCTCCTTTTCTGTCTTTCTCTCTACACATAGGCACACATACGTACATATATGCTTATATATGCTTGGGTCTATAGATTTGATTATATCTGTTTACATATAATTATATGTGTGTATGTATATACATTCCTTTTTCTGAGACGTCTAGGGCTAAATTATAAATAGCATGGTCTGTATTTACCACCTAAATACTTCAGTGTGTATTTCCTAAAAATAGGGGTATTCTCTTACATAACATTTCATAAATTTATAATACATTGTCATACATATTCTTTTTTCTTTCTTTCTTTTTTTACATATTCTTTTTTTTTAAGTTTTATTTATTTTAAGTAGTCTCCACACCCAGCATGCAGTTCAAACTCATGACTCCAAGATCAAGAATGCTCTTCCAACTAAGCCAGCCAGGTGCCCCACCATACATATTCTGAATTTGTCATTTGACCTCATGACGTTCTTTAGAGTATTTTTGCTCTCCAGGCCAGGATCCAGTCTAGGGCCAGGTATTGCATTTAGTTTCATATCTTTTTTTTTTTTAATACCATTGACTATATTCCTTACCCTGTACCTTTAATCCTTGTGACCAATTCATTTCATGACAAGCCTGTACCTTTCAGTCCCCTTCACCCATGTTGCCCATTCCCCCCTCCCTTCCTCTCACCTCTGACACCCTCCAGTCTGTTCTCTGTATTTATATGGGCCTGTTTCTGCAGTTTAATGGCCTTTAATCTGGAACATTTCCACAGACATCTTCTATGACATTAACATTCTTGAAGAGTGTCTTCCCCTAACCCTAATGCTATATTCTGTTTAAAAAAATTTTTTTTTAACATTTATTTATTATTGAGAAACAGAGAGAGACAGAGCATGAGTGGAGGAGGGACAGAGAGAAGGGAAGACACAGAATCCGAAGCAGGCTCCAGGCTCTGTGCTGTCAGCACAAGAGGTGTTGACGAGCATGTGGACAAAGGGGAACCCTCCTGTACTGCTGGTGGGAATGCAAACCAGTGTAGCCACTCCGGAAAACAGTATGGACGGTCCTCAAAAAAGGTTTTCTAGAATAGCATATGCCTTATTTTGCATTTTGTCCAGTGTTTCCTTCATTTTTTTTATTTTTATTTTTTTAAATTTTTATTTACTTCTAGGAAGGAGAGAGAGACAGCGTGAGCAGGGGAGGGTCAGAGAGAGAGGGAGACACAGACTCTGAAATAGGCTCCGGGCTCTGAGCTGGCAGTCAGCACAGAGCCCGACGCGGGGCTCGAACCCACAAACCACGAGATCATGACCTGAGTGAGAGTCGGACGCTTAACCGACTAAGCCACCCAGGCGCCCCGCAGTGTTTCCTTTGTTTAAATTAAGGTTAAGCAGTCTCGGCAGGAATACTGTGTAGGTGATGATATGTCTCTTTCAGGGTATTACACCTGGAGGCACACACTGTCTAGCTGTCCTTCACGGGATACAATTTTGACTATCAATTTCTCCACTGCTGAGTCTTTCTTTTGCAGTTAATAAGCTGCACGGAGAGAAAGCAATGTAAAACCATGCAAATATAGTGCTTGTCATCAAAATTCCCCTCCAGATTTATCGTCCATGGATGATTCTTGCCTCATTCAATCATTACTATCATTGCTACAGAATGAGACTAGCACACACTCTGTATTTACCAGGCATTTGCCACCAGTGGGTCTGAAGGCAGAGCATCGAGCCGCAAGGATTATCCTCAAAACTTAATGTCGAATGAAATTTGCCCCATTAGGTTTTGGACTTACTTGGGACCATTCATTCTTTTCTTTTTTTCCTGTTTCTCCCTCTTAGAGGGAGAATATCTATCCTATTCCTCTCTTATCATTGTATTTTTTAAAAATGTTTTATTTATTTCTGAGAGAGAGACAGTGCGAGCAGGGGAGAGTCAGAGAGAGAGGGAGATACAGAATCCGAAATGGGCTCCAGGCTCTGAGCTGTCAGCACAGAGCTCGACATGGGGCTCGAACCCATGAACTGTGAGATCATGACCTGAGCGAAGTCATACGCTTAACCAGCTGAGCCACCCATGTGCCCCTAATTTTTTAATTAAAAATTTCTTAACGTTTATTTAATTTTGAGAGAGAGAGAGAGAGAGAGACAGAGAGACAGAGCTGAACAGGGGAGGGGCAGAGAGAGGGGGAGACACAGAATCCAAAGCAGGCTCCGGGCTCTGAGCTGTCAGCACAGAGCCTGAACAGCACAGAGCCCGACGCAGGGCTTGAACTCACAGACTGAGATCGTGACCTGAGCTGAAGTCAGCCACCCAACCACTGAGCCACCCAGACGCCCCTTATCATTGTATTTTGGAAGCACATAACTTGTTTGGTTTAACACGTTCATAACTGGAGAGGAATTTACCTCAGGATGAACTGATCGACATGATATTTAGATGAGACTTTGGATTTTAGACTTTTGAGTTGATATGGGAATAAGATAAGACTTTTGAGCTGTTGAGATGCCTTTCATGTATTTTGCATGTCAGAAGGGCATGGATTTTGGGGGGGGGGTGCGGCAAGAAGAATGCAATGGATTGAATGCTTATGTCCTCCCCAAATCCATAGGTTGAAATCCTGATTCCCCAACGTGATGGTTTTAGGAGATGGGGCCCTGGGAGGCAATTAGGTGAGGAGGGTGGAGACCTCATGAATGGGATTAGTGCCATTATGAAAGAGGTCCCAGAGAGCTCTCTCACTCCTTTTAGCCATGTGAGGACATAGCTAGACAACCACCATATATGAACGAGGAAGCAGGCCCTTGTCAGACACCGAATCTTTTGGCACCTTGATCTTGAATTTACAGCCTCCAAGACAGTGAGAATGATGTCTGAACTATCTGGTCTATGGTGTTTTTGTTACAGTAGCCTGAACACCCTCCTTTTCTCTCCTTCCTTTCAAGTGCTTCCTTTTGTGAAGACAAGCAGATAGATGTATATTTTTCCCTTTTTTCCCTTACATAAGTAACATGATCTTTTGTACCTTACTTTCACTTAATAACATCTGAAAATCATTCCATAACAGTTCATAGAGATCTTTCTCATCCTCTCTCTTTTTTAGACCCTGTTTGATGCAACGAAACTAATCTTTGTATTTGTGTCTCCTTGATGATTTAGTAAGTTTTGGGTTGTAAGGCAGTTAAAAGGAGAATCCAAACGGCTCTGTTACATAGTTGCGTATGAAAATTCAAAAGCAGAGTGACAAAGGTGTGTGTGCTGCCCATTCAAATACCACAGGCAGGCAGCGTTGCTCTAGGTGACCCCATTCTCCCAGACAAGCAGCTTCCTTGGTAAAGTTTCAAACACACCAAAGCAGTCTTCTCTCAATTTACATGGTAGTTGCATTCCTGGAAAATTCGGTGAGTGTGGAAATTCTCTGAGCTGCTTCTGCTACTTCGGGAGAGGAGAGAGACAGAAAGGTAGCTTCCACCATCATTCTTTTTTGTACAGCTGCGTAGTACTCCACAGTGTCTAATAGTTCTTGCAACCAGCTGCTGTGCTTGGACATTTAGAAAGTATTTTGCAATTACAAATAACCCTGTGATGACTAAAATCATGCACATGTATTTTTTTTTGAGGTGTCTCTTCAAGGTAAGTTCCTATTAGTGGGTTTGCTGGGTTGAAGAGTCGATGTGTATGGAACTTTGTTGCAAACTGCCAACTTCCTCTCCTTAAGAGTTGTCATTTTGCATTCCCATCACCAATGCAGGAGACTACATTTTCCCACAGGTTGGCCAGTGAAGTTTATTGTCAAGTTCTGAATTTTTGCCCAATGATTGGATGAGAAATTGTACCTCAATATAGGTTTTTAAGTATTTTATTTAAGATTTTTATGAGAATAGCAAACACACACAGGATTCCATTAGTTTCTGCTGTACAACATAGTGATTTGACATCTCAGTGTAGGCATTTTTTTTTTTTTAAAGTAAACTCTGCACCCAACATGGGGCTCAAACTCACGACCCTAAGATCAAGTCGTATGTTCCCCGGACTGAGCCAGCCAGGAGCCTCTCAATGTAATTTTAATTTGCGTTTTCTCTTATTGAGTGAAAGTGAACAACTTTATAGAGTTAACAGCCATTTTTAAATCTTTCTGGGAATTGTCTGTTCATGTCCTGTCTCAAACGTTTTTATACATTAGGAGTACTAGCCCTTTATTGGTGATATGTGAGCAAATATTTCTTCCCCATTTGTCATTTGTACTCTGTCATGGAGGTTTTTAGCATAGTCAAATTCATCATTTTTGTTCATTTCTGTTTTTTTTTTAAATCTGATTTAGGGTAGCTTTTCACTTTCTTGGATGCTTTTATTTCTAATTTTTATTTTTTCAAGTTTATTTGAGAGTGTGTGTGTCAGCATGCATGGGGGAGGGACAGAGAAAGGGACAGAGAATCCTAAGCAGGCTCTATGCTGATGGGGGTTTTAAAGCCATGAACTCTGAGATCACGACCTGAGCTGAAATCCAGAGTTGGTTGCTGAACTGATGGAACCACCCAGGCACCCCTCTCAAATGCTTTTTTTACGTTTTTTAAATGTTTATTTTTAAGAGAGACAGAGTGTGGGTAGGGTGGGTAGGGTAGGGGCAGCGATAGAGGGAGACAAAGAATCTGAAGCAGGCTCCAGGCTCTGAGCTGTCAGCAGAGCCTGAGGAAGGACTCAAACTCATGAACCGTGAGATCATGACCTAAGCCAAAGTCTGATGCTCAACTGACTAAGCCACCCGGGCGCCCCAGATTTTTTTTTAAACATTTTGAAAAATGTTTTTTTATTTATTTCTGAGAGAGAGCGAGCACGCGTGAGCAGGGGAGGGTCAGAGAGAGAAAGAGACACAGAANGCTGGGGAGACTTTTCACCAGCAGAAAGGCTTTAACAGATTATTTTTTGAGAGAGAGCAAGAGAGCGAGCAAGTGCCTGGGAGGTGGGGAGAGGGACAGAGGGTTAGAGAGAAAGACAGAGAGAAAGAATCCTAAGCATGCTCCATGCTCACTGTAGAGCCTGATACAGGGCTCAGTCCCATGACCCTGGCATCATGACCTGAGCCGAAATCAAGAGCCAGATGCTCAACCGACTGTGCTACCCAGGCGCCCCCAGGAAGGCTTTAATAATTTACATTTTCTGACTTTTTGCAAGTTTTATAGGACGTGGACGGCCGTACCCTATTCCAAACAATTTCATGGATGGAATTCTTAGTTTCAGAGCCCTCATCTGTCAGTTTCACCCACTTTCGTGCCATTTAAAAGTTTGGAAGGAAGGTTGATGGGCCTTCTTTCTCCTTCCTGTTAGTCTTACATTTCCCCCTTTCACTGCCCGAGTCTCCCCAAGAAACCCGGCTTCTACGAGGCTGCTGCTCCTGGCCCCACATATTTTCAAACCTTTCCCTAAAGTGAGGACTGTGATCTTCCAAGTGCCAAACTGTGGTATTTTGTGGTTTCCTTCCCCCCCCCCCCCCGTAGATTCTATGTTTTTTTTTAAATTTTATTTATTTCTAGGAGAGAGAGAGAGAGAGAGAGCGAGCAGGGGTGGGTCAGAGAGAGAGGGAGTCACAGACTGAAACAGGCTCCAGGCTCCGAGCTGGCAGTCAGCACAGAGCCCGACGCGGGGCTCGAACCCACGAACCGCGAGATCATGACCTAAGTGAAAGTCGGACACTTAACCGACTAAGCCACCCAGGCGCCCCTGTCTATGCTTTTTCTAAGTCCACTGCTCCCTTCTGGTCTGTCCCGTGGGGTGATTTAACCTCTTTCCTCATGCTATGGTGGTAGCAGGATCCCCTACCAGAACCCCCCCAACCCCATTTACAGGAAATTTGAAGTTATAGTCTTCTAGTAATGAAGGCACGAACTCTGTGTAGTTTTTATTTGTTCTGCTTGATTTGACAGTTGTTTTGGCAGAGCGAGGGGCAGATGTGTAATCAGGCTACTGCCATTGCTTTCGAACCCTGGAAGTCTCAACATGCTTGACCGATTCATTTCAGGACCTAGTCATGATGAAAATCATTGAAAACTAGCAATGGAAAGGTTATCTTAATTGAGTAGCACTGGTTATAAGTGGTAGTTGAAGTAGGAGTTGAATGTTAGGATTGCCAATGAGATTAGCAAAGGGGACATAGTGCATAATAGTGGTTTGAGATTTTATCACAGAGTTGAAAGTTTGAGAAAATTAAGAAGCATTTTCTTTAACATTGGGAGCAAGACAGTGAGTACTTGCTATTATGGCTGCTATTACTTAATATTGGTGATCTTGGCTACAGCAGTTACAAAAAGAAATGAGGTAGGTTATAAAAGATCAAAGAGGAATTAACATCATTGTTTGAAGATAGTATAATCTGAAATCGAAACCCTACAAACTCTTAGGTAAGAAAGTTCTGTAAGTTGAATACAAGATCAATGGTCAAAAAGCAGTAATTCTTTTACAGCAGTGTGGCAGGGGCGCATGGCTGTTGAACCAACAGCCATTCCTCCTTCTTTGCTAACAAAATCTGTTTGTGTACAACCCCAGGAGATAAATCATGATTTACCTGAATCAGTCACGGCAAACAAATTCCCTTTTACCAGATTCTAAATTTACCAGCATCCCTTGTAGCCAGGGATGCTTCTATGGCCCACTCCTGGCCAATAATACGTAAGCAGAAATCCGCCATGCTGTTCCTGGGAGTTTCCACTTTTTGCAAATGTTCTGGCTTCTTGGAGCTTTAGTTTTCTCTTGTATCAAGCAGATATCAAGCCTTGTATCAAGCCTTACCTTTTAGGATCATAAAAATGAAGTTAATTATTCTCATTTCAAAGTGATCCATAAATGCTAAAAGTAAAATGCTAGTGTTATTCAAGATATTCAGATGACTATGCGCACAGATGTAGCACTGATGTAAATGCTACAAACTGGCAATAAGTTTAAGGAGTGCCATTATATACAGAGAAATCCCTTTATCCAACCAAATCTTATTATTAAAAAAACTAAGAACTGGGGCAGCTGGGTGGCTCAGTCAGTTGAGCATCTGACTCTTCATTTTGGCGAAGGTCATAATTTCATGGTTTGTGAGTTTGAGCCCAGCATGGGGCTCTGTGCTGATGGCATGAAGACTGATTGGGAGTCTCTCTTTTCCTCTCTCTGTCCCTCCCTTGCTTTTTCTCTCTCAAAATAAGTAAACTTAAAAAAACTAAAAGCAAAACTAAGAACTGATGAATTTTTCTTCTTGCATAGCACCTTGAACCAATGATTTAACTTATAAAACACTGAGAAGAATCTAGCACCATAGAAAATGTGCTATTTGAGTGATTTACAGATTTATGCCAATATAGCTAGAAGTTCTAGATCAGAGGGTGCAAAGTATAGAATATCAGATTATATATACAGTATAATCTACACTACATGTATATATGTTAATATATATATACACAAATACAGATAGTAAATATTAATGCTTTGTAGGCCATGGAGACTCTGTGCAACCATTCAACTCTGTCACTGAGGTGAGACGCCAGCCATGGACGTGTAAACAAATGGCTATAGCTAGTTCTAATAAAATGAAATGGGCAACGGGCCAAGTTGGCCTGTAGACCACAGACAATCCCTGTCATAGACTCACAGCTTGCTGTTCTACAGTGAACTCGTCTCACAGGATCATGTCTTGGGGGATCAACCCGATCAATTTTCCATACCATCATCTCTATACATTTGTACAGTGTGACCAAAGCACTTCCACGGTGACTTAACACCTCTGATCCCCAGGCCTCTGTGAACTAAGGAGGGTAGAGCTGATCTTCTTTGTATTGATCAGAAAAAGCTTTAAGTGTGACTCTTCAAGGTCAGCAGAGCTACTTAGAGGCAAAATCCTCATTTCCTAGTTATCAGTTTAGTGCTTTTTTAAAAATACATGATTAGAAACCTCAAGTCTACCTCATTGTTCTTCTCAGCTTTCACTCGTACGCCCTTTCTTCTTCAAACTCCAGCGAACCCGTATATGCATTTTCAAGACCATGAATTTTCTCCTCAACTATTAGCTTTTAGCCCATTCTATTTTGAGGATATCAAGTATAAAAAGAATGCTTGTGATAGGGAGGGGAAATTGGTAATAAAAAATTAAAAAAAAAATTTTTTTTCTAGTTTAAAGCAAATTCTAGTCATTTGAGGAGGAATAACATGCTTTTAAGTTCAGTGAGGAAAAACGAGAAGGCAGGGTACAGACAGACGCGCCTCCAAAGGGCTGTGCGCATGACAGATTTAGCATCTAAATACTGACATTTCCTCTGTAAAACCTGAACAGTTAGGATACTCTTCAGTAGACAATTAAAAATACTAGAGAGGACACCAAACAGTCAAAATTAGACAGGATTTGAAACTTCCAGAGGAAGTCCAAATGCTAATGCCAAAGTGTCCAGCTCTATCATCTCATAGCTGAACCTGCTTTCTCTTTTGTAAAATGGAGTAATACCTGCTTTATTAGGACTGAAGACTGAAAGCAGGCATACACATCAAGTCACATAGTGTATATGGCAAGCTTTCATTAAATGTGGCTATTTAGCAAAGTTTGCCCTTAGAAAGAAAAATAGGGCCTATACCGAACCATTAGGTAGCAACAGGACAAGCCAAAGACTGCTTCGTGTCTACACTCCTGGTTATCCCAGTCCAGCTAACGGTAAGAGGCAGGTACTAGGGAAGAGGACAGTCTTGTTCCCACGGATCTGCCCGATCCCACTGGACGTATTTTCTCTATTGCTACCCCTCTTCCAGTCTGAACAGGGCAAGTCAGCTCTCTGCATCTGACCCAAGATAATCAGATCAGAGAGAAATTTAGTTTCTATCATCTGCTTCTCTAGAATTTTCTTTCTTGAGTTTTAAAATAGATCCTGAATGGAAAAAAAAGCTATGTGTCCCTTTTAAATAAATTTCAGAAATCATAGTATTAAAGAACAAGCAGGTGACTTGCAAAGTAGCAGCTGCTGGCAAAAGGCTTCTGTTGTTCAAAAAATATATATATTCTAAAAATTACATTTTTGTCAGTATTTATTTTGAAATACCAAATACTAAAAAAGGATGTGAGTTTAAAAAAAAAAAGTATATGTATCTATCAGAAGCGGGTGTAACTTTAAAAAATAAAGAAACACTGCCCTAGACTTTTATGGAATGTAAAACTTAATTTTTCAGTATTTTGCTGTGCCTTACTATAAAAATACAGATGGCACAGCTCTTATATATCTTCAACACCTTGGTTATAAATTGCTTTCAAAAGTAATTTATTTGGATTTTCTGTATCCTTTAATGAATTGCAAATATATTAACAGAAAAGGCTTTCTCCCCCCCTCCACCACCCCTCCACTGTACAATTTCTATAAGTCAGGAAAAGAAAAAAAAAAGACACAAAGTTACATTGTTTCAATGCAAATAGGACACACACATCACACCCACACTTGCATTTCCCCAGGTTTTCACAAAGAAAGCGGGTCACCGCATTTCTCAATGAAGACCCACACTAAACTCTGGCTAATCAGAGACTTCCAAACTTTTTTCTTCAAAAAGAGCATTTTTAATAGACTAAATACTGGTTATCACTGAGTTTTTGTTTAAGGTACAACAGCAGCATGGTTCAAATGTAACTTGCAGTTCTTGGAAAAAACAAAAATTTTAAAATAATGAAATACAGAAAAAGTCGGGACCACCTTTCATTACTTTGAGTACCATTGTTCACTTGAAAAAATATTTCCAACCTTCTAAAATCCCAGAGAACTATTTCCAAGGGGGAGAAATATCCAATGCCACAACATAACTTGTGAATAAAAGTGTGTGTGTGTACATAGATATGTAAGTGTGTGAAAAGCTCAAAGAGATAAAAAGGGTGTTAAAGATCTTAGATTTTAAATTTCCTTCAAAGTAACTTATGAAATTTCAAACATTTTGCTTGATCAAAATGTATGTCCTTTTCTGGCTGATTGATCCTCATTCCAGGCCCAAAAAAAAAAAACAAAAAAAACCCAAAAAACAAAACAAAACAAAACAAAACAAAAAAAGCAAGCAAACCAGAAACAGTTACTNCAGGCCCAAAAAAAAAAACAAAAAAAACCCAAAAAACAAAACAAAACAAAAAAAGCAAGCAAACCAGAAACAGTTACTAGGTGGGAATAAGGCTTCAAATAGCTAGATGTTTTGAAAGTAGGTGTGAGGAAAATTACATCAGGCAGGCTAAGCTTGGGCTGAGTGTCCCTAGGCCAGCCACTGCCACGGTGGACCTTCCACAGCTATCTTTTTATGCTTGGTCTCAAAATAAATGCCAGAAAGGCTCTTACCTCTGGCACAGGACATAAATTCCTACTATAAAAAAGATAATTATACATCAGCAAATTATGTTCTGAGTTTAGTTTTCTCCAGGCTTTGTAAAAGAGCTCAGGTTGAAGCTCTCTATAAAATTCTGTATTTGATACTGTTATAGAGCTGGCTTATGATTTGCCAATTAAAAAATATAAAATTAAATATTACAGAACTCATGAATAAAATGGAATATTTGTTAGAATCCAAGTGCTAGCCTTTGGGAATTTTTAATGATATTCCTTTACTTCCAAACTTTCCTTTTTCTTATAAATTATTTTTTTAAGCAGCACATAGTATATAGATTTAGGTAGGAAATTTTGTTAAATATCTCTCTGGCATCGATTACCTAATCTAAGATTCTGACGTGAATTAATTTATAATGGTATCTAATCCACATTCAAATGAGATTAACAGTAAATGATAGAAAGTTACTGAGTCTACAGGCTAAAATTCTCTTCACATCTTCTGTAGTCCACCTTATTTTCACAACTTGACTAACAAGTACAGGTAACCAGTAGATAAATTTGTCCTTCATCAAATATTCCAAAATAATAACTGTAGGCCTGTCATTCATAAGAAACTATAATTTGTTATATTCTGACATTGGCACTTAAAAAAATGTTAACAACTAAAGTTTCTCTAAAAATTTCAATACATTACAATAAAGGAGATACACAATTTAAGACTTTAAATCTGTTACTGTGAAATTCCAATAATTCCCATTTTATTATGCATAATTAGATCTTTAAAATTGTGGCCATTCCCCAAAGACACCAACCTATATTATGACACACTCAGGAGAGAACTCATCTCCTTCATAAGAATGTTCCCCCCAACCCCCAGCTAAAAATTTCTAATATCCTAAACCCAATCACTCTTGGTAAATGTTTTGGTGACTCACACTACTGAAAATAATTTGAAGCGGAGAGCCGAAAAGAATGGAAATGACCTCAACCAAAGGTAACTACACATTCTTGCACCCTGCTTAAACACTTAGAAAAGCCAAAGGGATACTTTCTTGAACAAATATAGATTCAAGGTTATGGTACAATTTTGATTGTATTAAGGCTTTGCTATCATGATCTCTTTTAAGTCTCTCCACTTTAGTGCTCTCATTTTGATTCTTATGGTGAACTTAAATGGTTACTAAGGGCCTTGTTTTGGCTTTTCAGTGGGCAAACACTCTATCATCTCTGAATGTTAAAGGTGATCCCACAGAGCTCAAAGAGAAGAGGCAATATGGTCAAGGAACAACTTTAAAGTCTGCAATACCAAGACAATGATCAACACTTTGAAGCAAGATGAATAAATTAAAATTCTTGGTTAGACATTAAAGCATTCTTGCCAAGAATAAGTGTACACTGTATGGAGGGATATTTGATTCCTACGCATGAGTCCCAATATGCCCATTACATCTGTTTATGGGAGACACTGCAAGTTTAAGGTAATTTACATTCCTTGGCAATCAAGTTACTCTGTTATAGGCAATGTCTTTTATTGTTCCATCTGGCACTTGCTAACACCATTCTTGAAGAACCTAGAAATGAAGGTCAGTCACCTGTTAATCAGGAACAGAACCAAATGAAAACAAATTTTTGGAAAACAACCAAGAAATTCTGGTTCATCACTATTTTCCATATCTAATGGTTCCTTCAAGATAAAACGTTCTCTTCCTTCCATGATAGCTTCCAACAAAGGGAGATTAAAGAAAAAAAAGAAAAGAAAAGAAAAGAAAGTTCCCCACCTCACCCCCCTAAATTGTCATTCATACTGGTGAAAGAGCCAGTCTTGTTAGCAGCTAAATATTGCACTGCCTTTCATTCTGTGTACAGTCAGGGTCCAGTGACAGTGGCACACTCGTGGTCTAAGTGATGGATGATGACACTGCCGGCTCAAGAGTGAAGACTCAGTATATGGAGGGACAAGAAACATGTCAGCACTAGTCACACATCCAGTTGCAAAAGTCTGATTTCCAGGAGTTAAAACTCATCACTTTCAGCTGCGTGAAGCTGTGTGTCGTCCGCGTCTGTCATGCTGCTCTCCTGGGAGTCATCTGTTCCCACTTTAAAAATAAAACAAAAGTCTACAGTAAGGTGTCTGATGGCTATTTCTTGTTGGTTCACGAAAACAAGGGAAATTATTCTATGCAGAGATGAGATCTTAAATTAAGGCCCTTAAAGGTCCTGACATCCTCCCAACAAATGTTGTTCAGATTCCTTATTTTACAGCATGTCTGAGAAGACTGGTTTACTGCATTTAACCTTGATGAGTTTTAACAGAGCTACCGCTCCCTAATGAATTCCTTATTCCAACGTTAGGAATTAGAACTAGTTCTTTGTGACATTAAAAAAAAGACTGACATTCCCTCCAACTATTGACTCCATTTTGGGAACAGTCCTTGCTAGTCCACAGAAATATAGAATATAACCCTCAGTTTAAAAAGGGTTATTGGGATTTTAGGAATTTTAATTTTAATTAAAGTCTTTTGCCAAGTTTTCTGGAACAAAGCCATCTTAGTTTACCTCATCAGAAGTTTCTCAATTCTCGTATTAAAGAAATACTATTCTTAAAAAAAAAAAAAAGTTTATTTATTTACTTATTTGGAGAGAGAACACACGCGCATGAGCAGGGGAGGGGCAGAAAGAGAGAATCCCAGGCAGCTCTGTGCTGTCAGCACGGATCCTGATGCGGGGCTCGATCTCATAAACCATAAGATTATGACCTGAGCTAAAATGAAGAGTCAGACGCCTAACCAACTGAGCCACCCAGGTGCCCTTAAAAACTACTGTTATATTAGGATTTAGTTCTCACTAATTATTTTAAGATATATAATCAATTTAGGGATAGAGTATTTACTACTGCCTTCAACTACTACTTTGTTCCCTCCTTTTTTCTTCATTCTTCAATTTATATATATATAAAAGCCATATTTTTGGATTGTGCTGACAGCTCAGAGAATGAAGCCTGCTTCGGATTCTGTGTCTCCCTCTATTTCTGCCTCTCCCCTGTTCATGCTCTTTCTCTGTCTCTCAAAAATAAACATTAAAAATTTACTTAGCACTTACAATGTCTTCAACATACTGTCATATCTACTATCACCCTGCCCATCCCGTCCCGAATTCCTATGAAGCAGGTAAGGCAGGCAATAGTTACATATTTAAACTTAAATTGGGATCCAGGTAAAAATCTGTCATGGATTTGTCAAAGTGACACAGCAAATCAGGTTCAAAACTGGGACTAGTTACCTGACTCCACATGCACTTTGGTAATATATTGCCCTATTTAATTTCTCTAAAATTCCATTTGGTATAAAGAATATACCATGGCTAGAAAAATAAATTAGGGGTGCCTGGGTGGCTTAGTTGGTTAAGTGTCCAACTCTTGATTTTGGCTCAGGTCATGATCTCATATGGAGTCTGCTTGGGGTCCTCCTCTCTCTGACCCTCCCTGACTCGTTCTCTCTCTCAAATAAACTTAAAAAGAAAAAGAAAATTAAAAAGCAGCCCACAAATTCGGATGCAAAAGGTAGCTTTCTGAATACTCGATACTTGAATAAAATGTTTATTCTGCATCATAAAGAACTATCTGTTTTGCTTTGCCTAACAGTGATGTTTTACTAGCTCTCTTGTTTGATACACATAGAAATCTAATTTATACGGATGATACTCACTGATCTGTTCTTCTTGGGTTATTGGCTCCTCGTCATCTGGAAGGTAGCGCTTGTCAATTGCCTCTTTAATCTGGTTATTGGCTCCTTTAGGATCTAAATCCATAGCCCAAGAGAAATTCATCAGGGCGAGGTGCGTTTGACCTAACTTCTTGTAAACCTAAAAATAAACAGCAGCACTACATTTTTCATTAAGTTGTGAGCTTCAATTATAAAATCCTAAACATTATTAATTTAAATAGGCTTCTAATTTACATGCTGTAAACCCATTCTGATAAGTAGGTCATTTTCATCTTACAGAATAACTCAGACTACCTTTTGAGTTTCTTTTAATATAATCAGATATTTTCAGAATTCCTTGCTTCTGTCTCTCCAATAGTGAGTTTCCAATAGATCGATCATATTCTGATCAGATCAATGACAACTGAAAAAAAAGGACTATAAGCTGCTTGATTAGCAATTTTTTTACACTGATTGTAAAGGTTGTTATGTCAACTCTCAACACCTGTCCACCATTCTCAGCTACCTTAACCAGTTGGCATTTAGGGACCCAGTCTGTAAAGTCTTGACTAGTCTGGCCTAAGAAATCTCAGAAGTCATTTCTTCTAATTAAGAAAACACAGAGCCATTAATTTTCTTTTTTGGGGGGATGCCTATCCTTTTATGGATAATTGGAAGCTAAGAGCTTTCCAAGGTGTAGTCTCAGTTATGAAGTCATGACTGGCCACTGGCTGGAAGTGCTAGTATGCTTCCAAAACTATAGTATGGTTAGGATACAGGGTGTATGTTCTTGCTCCTTTATTAGATCATCTTCTTAAATGTTATAACTAACTCCATTCTTCATTCCCAGAGCATTTAGTTCAGAGATCTAGTTGAATATGCTCAACAGATGTTGCATAATATTTCCTCTTCAGAAGTCAGTATCTGTTATGAAAGTTACAGTTTAGGACCATGGCCCCAATCTTTACCTTTCCTATTAAGAAGTAAACGAGGGATTCTTTGGGAACAATTTGTTTCAGTTCTTCAAGTTCTTGTAAAGCAGACTGAAAAAAGCAAAGAAAAACAGAGTAGCAAAATTTTACAAAGTTCTAACTAAGCAAGTGTTTTTATTTGATTTCCCAAATCATCTTAACTAAAGCTTATTAGATCTTTATCAGTGTACTTCCTTATTGAATCTAATTCTTGTCACAAAAAAAAAAAAGGCATGAAAAGTATTTATGACAACAGGAACTAAGAAATGGCAGGAATTCAGCAGAGTACACTTAGAACACACACCTGTAGGTGGTGACAGGACCTGCCATGGCCAACATTTTACATACAATAACAATGCTCCATCACGCTGTGCGGAAAAGCCCCGTTGCAGAACAAAATAATTCTGAAGTTCTGTTAATAGACCTTCTCCCTGATTCAAGCACTAAGCTTTGAACACCAACCTGCTATTTTAACTAATGAGAAAGAGTCTACAACTTAACCCTCTGAATTAAGTTAAACTGTCTAGAAATCTTTTGACCATTGCTAAAGGGTTGGGGAAACTGAGAGAAAGGATAGAGAAACAGATTTGTATTTAAAAGAAAGACATGATGATCAAAAATAAACTGGGTCCCCAACTGAGATACTGTCTGCTTTTCACCTAGCAAATGGACAAAAAGAAAAATAACCTGATACATAAAGTGACCACAACTGCAGGCACTCCCATCACTGAAGGTTGAAAGGTGAACTGGTGCAAAGCCCGTTTGTGAACACTAGTTAGCAGTATCTATTAAGTTAAGAACTGCAAGTAACCATTAATTCAGCAAACCTGCTGCTAGGAATTCATCCCAAGGACATATTCAAATAAGTTCATTAGATCATCTTTGTAAGAACATTCAACATGTTACTGCAAATCATTAGAAGCAATGAAGGTGTGTCTAATCATAGCCTAGTTAAAATAAATTATGGTCCCTCTCTATGGAGCACTACATTTGTAGGTCCTCATATCTAGGTAAAAAAAAAAAAAAGATGCAATAAAGTATGTGCAATAGTATTTCTTTTGTAACAGGACCTGCATGTGACACATATACAAATAGTTATGTGGGTATTCTCATAAACACTTTATAAATATATTTATGTGAGCATAAATATAAGTTTTCTTTTTTTCTGGCAGAAATCAATACCTACATGCTTCTAATCAAGGTAAGAGTGGCGTACCTTTGAAGAGGATGATTGAGGTAAAGGGGGAGGGGAAGACCTTTTATTTTCTCCTTGGTAGCTTTCTCTATTTTTTGAATTTTCTAACATAAATATTATACTTTATTTCTCTATAATGTCCACAGAGATTTCTACTCTTCTTCTCTATACTGCTTTGTAGTAAAACAAAATCCAAAGTTAGGTTTAAAAAAAAAAAAGATAAATACAAATATCCACAGAAATTTTAAAAAAGCAAATTACAGAACAATATATGTAGTTCTATCAGCTTCTTATTTTGTCATAACAAATTACCAGTTTTTTTTTAAAAGGTCTTTTATTTTTTAATGTTCTTTCATTCATTTTTTGAGAGAGAGAGAGAAACAGAGTGTGAGCAGGGGAGGGGCAGAGAGAGAGGGAGACACAGAATCTGAAGCAGGCTCCAGGCTCTGAGCTGTCAGCACAGAGCCCCACGCGAGGCTTGAACTCACAAACTGCGAGATCATGACCTGAGCTGAAGACCAATGCTGAACTCACTGAGCCACCCAGGCACCCCACAAATTACCACAGTTTTGATGGCTTAAAATGAGACAATTTTTTTTTTATCTTACAGTCTGTGCATTAGAAATCCAATCTGAATCTCACTGGGCTAAAAAATCAAGGCGTCTTCCTTTCTTAAGATTATCTGTTTCCCTGCCTTTCTCCCCAGCCTTTCTAAAGGCTGCAAGCATTTTTGGCTTGTAGCCTCCTTCCTCCATCTTCAAAGGCAACAAAGGTGGGCTGAGTCCTTCTCATGCTGCTTCTGACCACAGCTGGCAAAGATCCTCCATTTTTAAGATCCATGTGATTAGACTGGGCCCACCTGAATAACGCAGGGTCCTCTCCCCAACTCAAGGTCCATGTCCTTAATCACATGTACCGTGTAAGGTAACATTCACGGGAACCAACGATTAGGGCCTGCACATCCTTGAGGGGACATTATTCTACCTACCACAGTGGTGTAAGCCTACCTTGTTAGGGACAATTAAAAATATGTAAATAATGAGAAAAAGATCTAGAGAAGAGTGTTCTGAGTTGTTAACAATGCTCCTCCCTTGGAGGGTCAGCTTATGAGACTGTAATTTTTTTTAATGTTTTATTTATTTTTGAGAGAGAGATAGAGACAGCGTGAGCAGGGGAGGGTCAGAGGGAGAGGGAGAATCAGAATCTGAAACAGGCTCCAGGCTCTGAGGCAGCTGTCAGCACAGAGCCCAATGTGGGGCTCGAACCCACAAGCCATGAGATCATGACCTGAGCCAAAGTCGGACACTCAACCAACTGAGCCACGTAGGCACTCCTCAACTGTATTTTGTAAATACTTTCATATTATTGAGTTCTTTGGCAATAGGCCAATTACTTTCATAAAAAGCCCCCACAAAGATATAAGGACTAAAGCAATGGTCAAAGATAGTTAAGTGGGCTAGCAAATGTATCAGAGGATTATAGAGTTTAGGTAACATAAGGGGATTTATCCATTGATTGGTATAAGACTAGTTTTATTTCTCTGAAGAGGGTAGAAAGAAACCAATCTTACTTCACAGTTATAAAAAAGTTTAATATAGCTTAAGACAGCCCCACCCCACCCTTCTTTTACCTAAGGCCAAATGTAATTTCTTGGCTTTTGTAAAATTTTCACTGGCATTATCTAAAATAAAAGATTCACATAAAATCTTCTTGTGGAAAGTAGTGTGAAAGTAGCTGTATGGTAGATTCCATGGGTTCATTACCATACTATAGTGATGCCTGAAACTGCAATAAAAAGAATTGGGGAAAAAAAGGCAAACACACACACATGAATACACACACACACACTCTCTCCCTCTCTCTCTGGGCAGTGTATTTGTTTAAAAGGCTGTGTTTTTTACACAAGTATGTAGGGGGCTCTGGTGCATACTGAACAGGTCACTGTCTTCCTAACTGCTGGCAATCCACGAGAAATAAATTCAAAGGACTGCCGGGCAGAATGGGTCTGAGAATCACACCTGCCTGTCTAGGAATGGAAGATTTATTACATGTGATAAGTCTACGAGGTAGATCGTTCTCTTTTCCTTCCATATTAGTAAATATTGTAAAATATACATGGAATAAAGTCTCAAGATAAAAGATCTATGGTTGCAGTTATCCGTTACTTACAATCACTGTGACACCTGTCAGACATTACTGACACGGACTGACGAAGCCTGTACTACAATGAAGCAGCCTGGGACTGACTTTTAATACTGCAGAGAAGCAGTTCTCATACTTGTTCGTTCTCTAGACCTCTTTATACCCTTAAAGCTTATTGAGGAACCCAAAGAATTTTTGTTAATGTGGCTTATAGCTATCAATACTTACCATATCAGAAGTTAAAACTTGAACAGTTTTAAAAATATTTATCCACTAATTTAATAGTAACAATAAAGTCATTACTTGTTAACATAGATAATATCTTTTTAATGAAAAATAATTTTATCAGAATAAGAAGTCAGTGAGAGTGATGGCATTGGTTAATATTCTTGCAAATCTCTGGTTAATAGAAAACAGCTGGACTCTCTTGTCTGCTTCTGCATTCAATCTTATGTCATGTAGCTTTTGGAAAATTCCACTGTACATTTGTGAGAATAAGAGTGAAAAAGGCAAATAACATTTAAATATTATTATGAAGATAGTTTTGACATTGTTGACTCCTTGAAAGGATTTTTGGGGCCCTCCAGATGTTCTCAGATCATACTTTGAGAATCACTGCTTTAAAGAAATCTTACTCAGAACAATGCACCCCAATCCTTCTCTGCTATATCACACACAGTTCAGAATTGACAGCTTTTCTTTTATAACTGCACGCTGTAATTGTTATAAAAATTTCATGGATCTTTCATACCTCTCCACCTCGAAAATCTAATTACAAAGACTCACTGACAAACAGTGTCTAACAGAGTATCAGAGTTCTCATTTTTGCCCTAAAAAGACTTAAGACTTACAGCACATTAAATGGGGGAGATATTAGCAATGCTTTTGCCACAGAGAGGATGAGGTGGCCCTCTAACACCACTGGGTTTTCATTCTGGAGCCAAGACATTTTGGAAACAATGAGTAACTTTTACTCATGCCCCTTTTTATATTATCTTAATATAAGTATATTGGATATACCCATGCATCAACGTAGGTCTTGTAATTTAGCCAAACCCTAAGCTGGTACTCAAAAATGGCTATGACTATTATAACTTGAGCAGTGGGTCAGATTAGAACTTGGGCTTCTTGAAGCAACTACAGGGCTGACTTAAATGGCGTAATATCTGGTAGGTGTGTTGGCATTAAAATGCCTTAAAAAAATTTTTAATGTTTATTCATTCTTGAGAGAGAGAGAGAGATAAAAGCGTGAGCAGAGGAGGGGTAGAGAGAGGGAGACACAGAATCTGAAGCAGGCTCCAGGCTCTGAGCTGTCAGCACAGAGCCCGATGCGGGGCTTGAACTCACAGACCATGAGATCGTGGCCTGAGCCGAAGTTGGACGCGTAACCAACTGAGGCACCCAGGTGCCCTTAAAATGGCTTTAAGAATAATTAGTTGAGTAAAATCCTTCAACTGAAGAACCTGATCCCCTATCTAAAGTGGTTACAGGGGTGCCTGGGTGGCTCAGTTGTTACGGTTTTGTGGTTCGTGTTTGAGCCCCCGTGTAGGGCTCTGTGCTGACAGTGTGGAGCCTGCTTGGGATTCTTTCCACTCACTCTTACCCCTTGCCATCCTTCCTCTGCTCACTCCCTCTCAAAATAAACAAATAAACTTAAAAAAAAAAAAAGAGGTACAATGAAGCAAAACCATGAAAACAATGAATTACAATACTAGTACCTCAAAGAACAAGTTAAAAGTGGAAAGGTGTTTATTAGATCTATTTTTTCTTTTTCCTTTTTTTTTTTTTGGAGAGTGTGTGTGCACGTGGTCCAAGTTGGGGGGCCAAGGGAGAGAGAGAATCTTAAGCAGGCTCTATGCCCAGCGCAGAGCCCGATACCAGCTAGATCTATGACTGTGACATTGTGACCTGAGCCGAAATCAACAGCTGGGCGCTTCACCAACTGAGGCACCCGGGCATCCTGAAAAGTTGTTTATTACATTTAAAAGAAGCTTTTATAAAAGAACAAAAACAGTAAGGACTAGACCTCCACTTCTTTGATAAAGAAAAACAGAGTATGATTAGGGGAATAACTGAAAAAATGAGAACAAATATGGTTGATCCCTTATATATCTTTATTAGTCTGGAAATGTTAAGAGCTTATTATTGGTTTTATATTTTACAGTTTCAGCAAATGTCAATGTGTACTGGAAGAACGGATTTCTTGGGAGAGTCTACTGAAATGGATTATTTGGCCCAACATTTTCTGTGCACTTGAATTTTGGGGTTTTTTTNATATATATATACACATATATATATTTATGGTTTTTTTCCAGGCTACAGCTTCATAATTTGGAAAACAGAGTGAGAACTAAATAGAGAAACACATCAGACTAGACCAAGTGCCCTTGTTCTAAGCTTTCATAACTCACTATCCTTTTCTTCCTTTATGTGCTCAACCTGTACTCTTTTTGTGATTATTTGATTAATGTCTGTTGTCCCTCTGGAAGGTACTAAGTGGTGAGTTTTTCAAAGGCAGGAGATATGATTGCTTTGCTTCCACCACTTTATCCCTAGTCCCCGACACGGAATAGGTAGGTACTCAGTACATATTTGTCAGATTACATGCAAACATTCATTTGTCACCTGCTCAGATATATTGGTCTTAGGGGATGGTTTAGGTTTTACCTTTAAGATAACTCCCTGACGGGACAACTGCCATTCTACAAATAGAATCTTTACAAGGGATAATGACATATTACTAAATATCCACAGACTCATCCAACCTGTCAGTATTTCATGAAGAAATAAAAATCACAAAAGAAAATAGCTTTTGAAAATGCGAAAATAAACTATCAGAGATGAGAAAGTATAAATAACCTTTGGCCTATTAAAAGAAGGGGCAAAACTTGAGCAATAAAATGATGAAAACCATTAAAATATATATCTTACCTTATATTTTTCATTTGCAAATAAAACTGAGGCTCTGTGAAATTTGCATAGAGGGTTCTTGGGATCAATAACAATGGCTTTGTTTAGGGTATCCAAAGCCTTCTCAGATTTTTTCAGTGCATGCTGAACCTGTAAGAAGTAAAGACCGTATTAATGTTTCCCTTTGATATTTATGAAGAAAGGTGAGAACCAAATACTGTGACTCAAAACCAACATAGAGATAATGAAACTACTGGGGCACCTGGCTGGTTCAGTTGGTAGAGCATGTGACTCTTGATCTCAGGGTTGTGAGTTCGAGCCCCACATAAAGATTACTTAAAAAAAAAAAAAAAGATATGAAACTACTAAAGTTGTATGGTCTAACTGGATTTTCCTCAGCGTTAAATGGACTTAATAATTAATTAATCAATTAATAGAATATCTCTTAAATCTCTTCCAATTCTATTTAGTTCAACTGCTTCACTTTCAAGATGAGAATGCTGAAGTCCAGAATGTTAGATAATTTATTCTGGGATCAGAACCTAGGTCAGAACCCAATCCACCATTATGTATCCATAAATGATAATTCTACCTTTAGAGCAGATATTCACTCACTGCTCAGCCTAAAAGACAAAAACCTTGGTTTTCCCTTCATTAGAAAATCTGTACTATTTAGCTAAATAATACTTACATTTCAGTAGATTTATTATGGTCCTTTAAATATTAGGCTTTTCTTTTTCTTTAATGTTTATTTATTTTTGAGAGACAGATCATGAGCAGGTGAGGGAGAGAAAGAGAGGTGAACACAGAATCCAAAGCAGTCTCTAGGCTCTGAGCTGTCAACACATGGTCTGAAGCAGGGCTCGAACTCATGAATGGTTAGACCATGACCTGAGCAAAGTCATGATACTTAACAGACTGAGCCACCCAGGTGCCCCAATGTTAGGTTTTTCAAAACTAGGTTCAAAGGACCCCTAGAGGATTTGGCTTTAAACCCTTGCCAACTCTGTTTCACTCAGAACAATTATACTTCTACTTATTTTAGGAATTTATTTTAAAAACAAGTCTTCTGCTTTATATATTTTAAAACATTAATCTTTAATACTGGGAAGTAAATATTTTAAATAACTTAAAAACCCACCACAAAAACCCAACCATCACTATTCATTCATGTGTACATTCTGATATGCTGTGTTTTTCCGTGCATGATCTGTATGTTAAGAAGAAAGTGTAGTGAATGGATGTGACTGTGTAACTTTAACAAATACCACAGTAACAAGAACTGCCAAAATCTGGCTGCTAAATTCATCTATGTAATGATCTTTGCAAAACATTATTACTACATGTGCGCAAATATTCTGCCCACAGAACTGAAATCCTAAACTCTAGTTCTCTAACAGAGAAAAGCATACTCTATTACCTGAAAACTTCTTCAAATACATCACACAAAATTTTAAAACAATCTGTTCCACAATCACTTTAGAAGAAAATCTACTTGGGGCACCTAGGTGGCTCAATTGGTTAAGCATCCGACTCTTGGTTTTGGCTCAGGTTCTGATCTCATGGTTGGTGAGTTTGAGTCCCACATCGGGCTTTGTGCTGGCAGTGAAAAGCCTGCTTGGGATTCTCTGTGTCCCTCTCTCTCTGTCCCTCCCCTGCTCATGCTCTATCTCACTCTCTCAGAATGAATAATAAACATGAAAACACTTTTTTTTAATTTTTTTTATTTCTAGGAGAGAGAGAGAGACAGCGTGAGCAGGGGAGGGTCAGAGAGAGAGGGGGAGATACAGACTCTGAAATTGGCTCCAGGCTCTGAGCTGGCAGTCAGCACAGAGCCCGACGCGGGGCTCGAACCCACGAACCGCAAGATCATGACCTAAGCGAAAGTCGGACACTCAACCGACTAACCCACCCAGGCGCCCCAACATGAAAACATTTTAAAGAAGAAAGCTTACTTTATTTTTTTAAAGTTTATTTTTATTTATTTTTGCGAGAGAGCAAGCAGGGGAGGGGCAGAGAGAGAGGGAGACAGAATCCTAAGCAGGCTCCATTCTATCACCGCAGAACCTGATGTAGGACTTGATCTCACGAACTGTGAGATCATGACCTGAGCCAAAGTCAAGAGTAGGATGCTCACCAGACTGAGCCATCCAGGTGCCCCAAGAAAGCCTACTTTAAAAGGTGTCCAATTTCACTAAAAGATATCAAGAGATACTCAAGTTTGATTTGCTTAAGTGATGAAGAAAAATTTTTTGTCGATATATTTTGCATAGTACCTAACTATAAAAAATAAGTTACCACGGGAAT
>NW_027532607.1:905395-945880 GCF_008692635.1 Crocuta crocuta
AATTAAAGAACTATAAAGAACTACAATTCTTCTCCCAAAATTAAAAGTGAAATTTCAAACTAACATAATTTCCTCACATTGTATGCCCATTCCCACAAAAGCCAAGCTTGCTGAGAGAAAGAGAAGGGCAGAGGAGGGAAAGAGGAAGGAGCTGGGTAAGAGGCAAGAACAAAAACTTCTGGTACCATGTTCACAGAGAAACTAGTATGAGATTTCAGAAAGCAAACAGCCTTTTTCTCCTATCAAATTATAACTTATCAGTTAAAACACTTAAAAAAATCAAACATCATGCATGGATTTGAATCATTTTAAATATCCTATCCTAGAAACATTCTACAAATCTTGAGATTAAAAAAATTAAGTCTCTGTTCTGATTTTTAAAAGGTATCTTTCAGGGTGCCTCAGTTGGTTACATGTCCAACTTTGATTCAGGTCATGCTCTCAACAGCTTGTTACTTCAAGCCCCATGTCGGGCTCTGTACTGACAGCTCAGAGCCTGGAGCTGCTTCAGATTCTGTCTCCCTCTCTCTGCCCCTCCCCTGGTCGTACTTTGTCTACCTCTAAAAAATAAACAAACATTAAAAACAAAAAAGATATCTTTCTAAAACAATATCCATGACCCTGACAGGGACATGTTAAGGGTACCTTTTCATAGCCTCTTGTGAATTTTTGACTTTTTTTTTTTTTTTTTTTTTAAGAAAGATAGTAAAAGCCAGACTCCTCTAGGGCTTCAAAGTGTGCATACAGAAGACAGGAGTGCAGTGAATACAACGTGCAGTCCCATAGTCAGGAAGTGGCCATTCCTCTCCATTCCACCAGATACTGCACCTTTCCAGCAAGTGTCACCCAGAGAGTCAATACTTGGTACTTTCCACCATGTGTTCTTCTACCTGTAGCACCAAACTAACTGGTTATGGAGTTTTTTAGACAAGTGATCAAATCCTGATCTGCTCAGTTATTTGAAATCTCCGTGTTGAGTTCATCAAATTGGTAAACTTTTTCACCTTCATCATTTTTCTACTTATTTCACTGAGTCAGTTTTTGTGATCAGATGTTATCAGGTCAAACAGGTCATGTAGATAGCACAAGTATTTTGGGGAACGCTGACTGTTTTGTTACCAAAATACTGGAAAAAATTATTTCAGTATCTTTCAGATTTCATAAAGTCAATATATAGAATGTCTACTAAAAGACTGTAAAATACTAAAATTTTCCATCAAGCAACATGTCAAAAAATACATTGAGCCTATAAATTGTTCTGTGACTAGACTTCACTGTCATCTCAACATAGTCCTTTTTCTTTTTTTATTTTTTTTGAGCGAGAGAGCACTCACGATCAGGCGGAAGGGTAGAGAGAGAGAATCCCAAGCAGGCTCCCAGCTGTCAGCGCAGAGCCCAAAGCCAGGCTTGAGCCCACTAACTGGAAGATCATGACCTGAGCTGAGATCAAGAGTCGGACACTTAACTGACTGAGCCACCCAGGTGTCCCCATCTTAATATGTTTTTTGCATGCGTGTGCGGGCACACACACACACACACACGTATATATGTACATGTGATTATATGATCTATGCAACACAAATGATGGGAAGGGGCAGCTTTGGAGTATATATCCCATAATTCTTTTACAGGAATAGTTAGCAGTGTTTACACAGCAGCACTTATCTTAGGCTTTTATTGGGTGCTGTTGCTTGCTATATATGAAGAGAAATGCGTCAAACAAGTTTAAAGTTTAGTGTGCTCTGAAGAATGGTGTGAACAGTAGTATTCAGGGGCTTTTAGGATGTTTTTCACTTTCAGTCCTGTAACTCAGCTGTTTAGGAGCTAAAAGTAATTCAAATAATATGAGTATTATCTCTTACTAGAAGTAATGTTTTCAAGTTTTCACAGCACATTATGATTGTAAACATCTCTCAGTTTCAACAGTAAGTCCATGGGAGGCCCATAAACTTCCTGAAGTGACTATAGTAACTTTTAGTCATGTTGAATAAGTGTGGCATGAACAAAGTATTTTATTGCACAAAGTTAACAAACAGCACGTTGCCTGACCAGGCTACTGCTGCTTTATTAAATTACCTCTTATTTTTATAAAATGTACCAAGATTTAATTGATAACTTTATTTTACAAGTAAAAAAAAAGTTTCTTTAAAATAATGGTGATCTACATCTCTTTTTAAGAATTTTAAGTAGTAGGGCAGCTGGGTGGCTTAGTCCGTTAAGCGTCCGACTTCGGCTCAGGTCATGATCTCACAGTCCATGGGTTCGAGCCCCGTGTCGGGATCTGTGCTGACAGCTCAGAACCTGGAGCCTGCTTCAGATTGTGTCTCCCTCTTTCTGCCCCTCCCCTGTTAATGCTCTGTCTCTCTTTCTCTCAAAATAAATAAGTAAGTAAATAAATAAATAAATAAAATAAAATAAACATTAAAAAAAGTTAAAAAAAAGAGTTTTAATTAGTTCTGGGGTGTGTGGGTTGCTCAGTCTGTTAAGCATCTGACTTCTCATTTCAGCTCAGGTAATGAGCTCATGGTTTTGAGGGTGCACTGCTCTATCCAGCTCTGCACCTTGACTGCACAAAGCCTGCTTGGGATTCTCTCTGTCCCTTCCCTATTCATGCTCTCTCTCAAAATAAATATATAAACTTAAATGGGCTTGCCCAAGGAATGAGGGTACTCCAGTGATTTCTCTTTATGTCATAGAAAAAGGTGATATTTTTGGCTATAAAATAATCCACAATACTGTCCTAGGAATGTGAAAAAAAAACAACAAGAAAGTCCTAATTTTCACCATAGCAATTAAGTCAATAACCAACACATTTCAAAAGGGAGATTAATTGAAAAATATTTAGAAAGCTACTTACTACTCCAATGTGGCAAAGTAAAACTGAACTTTGAGGGTTGATATCAAGTGCTTTCTGGAAATGCATTTCTGCAAGGCTGAATTTTTCTTGCTTGTAATAAATCATTCCTAAACCATACCTGAAAGTATAAAATAAAATATAAATTTAGGGATATGAACTTCTGACTGCTAATTTAGTTCAACTTAATAAAAGGGTGTATATGGAATCTGGCATCTTAATAAACTAAAGAAAAATACTGGTGGTGTCAGAGAAGGCAAAGACTATCAATCATGATAAAAAAAAATCATCAAAGCATTTTAGACAAGTCCCTTTTAGAAGTAAAAACAATAAATCAAATTCAATCAATCAAATAGAACTGTGATGATGAGGAAAAAAACCCTACATCCTTAAACCCATCATTATGATCTAGATTTAACAGCTCATTTTCACCGAGTGGCTAATGATATTGTGCCAATTAACTTTGTTAAATTCTTTATGTCAATTATCTCATTTAATCCTAGGAGGAAACAAAGAGACAGGTACTGTTATCACTCAAATAAGTGAAACTGAGTCTAGAGAAGTTAAATAACTTGCCCACAATTATACAGCTAATAAGGATTCTTTGCTTTTTTTTTTTTTTTTAAAAGGTTTACCTATTTTTGAGAGATAGAGTGTGAGCAAGCAGCGGAGAGGCAGAGAGAGACAGGGAGACACAGAAACCGAAGCAGGCTCCATGCTCTGAGCCATCAGCACAGAGCCTGACACGGGGATCAAATTCACAAGCTGTGAGATCATGACCTGAGCCGAAGTTGGACGCTTAACCACTGAGCCACCCAGGTGCCCCTAAATAGCTAATAAGGATTCTAATCAGAGCCTTCCTTTATGATTCTAAACTCTAAACTCCTCCTAATAATGCAACTTCTATATTCTTGGTGCAAATGCATGTATATCATTATAATTATGTACGCATAGTGTGATGGTCTGCTTCCCCTCTCCTCACTTACTATATCAAAAATATGTTCCTATAAACTTCAAAAGTATAAATTTTAAAGGCTATCTAACAGTATATTAAGTTGATACACAGGCATTTCTTCTGAATTTTTAAAACATCAAAATGTGACTGATTTACATTAAGGAGACCTTTTTTGGGCACTACTAGATAATGATAACAGGGAATAAGCACCAAATGAATGAAATAAGAAAAAAGCACAGTATTTTTTTTTTTTTTAATATTTGAGTGGCTTTGCTTACCATTATCATTGTGTTAGGGGTGACAAAAAGGTATAAAAACTGTGCTAACAATGTTGATGGTAGAATAACAAAAGGAGGACTATTTACTGTGGAGTTGGAATAATACATTTAGTTATATACATAAAGTTACCTAAATCCCTCACTATTTAAATTCTTCCTGTGAAAGCTTGCCAATCTGAGTATTTCTTTTTTTTCTAACTGAAACAATTATTTTTATAACAATTTTTGATATGGTATAGTTTTTTTAGACCACAATTATTGCAATATAGGGCAGACCCAAACATTTAAAAAACAACACAAGTCCTATGAAGAACTGAATTATTAAAATCTGGCAGTGCTTTATGTGAAGACAAGGCAGTAGGAGCAAGCCTGACTGCTCTGTATGTCAGCAGAAGTTAGCACTGGCCAGGCCGTCTCTCAGGTAATGTGCCTACTCAGAAATGAGGTATACTCCACTAAAAAAACATATATACACAAATAAAAAATGTTTTGGTAAGATAGTGATTCATATTTAGTGACAGAATGAAAATGCAACTGCTATAATGATTACCTCAAGAGATTAAAAAAAACATGTCTGACATAGAAACTGTAGCAGTTATGATATCACAATTATAGTCATTTAAATCATTAAGTCAGTCAAGAAAAATATAATAAAAATGTCAGCAGTAGATATAGCATTGAGGCAGAAATAAGAACCTTTTTTTTTTAAACAAACTTTTTAATGCTTTTTAATGCCTTCTTANTTAGAAACTGTAGCAGTTATGATATCACAATTATACTTAGTCATTTAAATCATTAAGTCAGTCAAGAAAAATATAATAAAAATGTCAGTAGATATAGCATTGAGGCAGAAATAAGAACCTTTTTTTTTTAAACAAACTTTTTAATGCTTTTTAATGCCTTCTTAGTTTAACTATGTGAGCCAGGTAGTAACTTCCTAAATAGAGACAGTACTTAACAATCCAGAACACTAAATTCTAAATAAACCCAATGAACTGAACTAGTATCTAATAAACTAGAACACAGCCAAAGAGCAACAATTAGTGGAGAGTTTTCAATGTTTATTTTCTACGACCCAATAGGTGTTATACCAGCCCTCTCCATTTTCCCAGTTCCTATCCTTTTCTCCCCCCTTAACAAAGGTTGTCACATAATTGGATATTTCTCTACTTTGTACACAATTATTCTTACTCTCCATAGAAAGGTTGCTTCTTAACTTTTCATCTGGTGATGGCAAGCACTATAATCTGATTTTAACAGAAGAGTGGTAAAAATGCCTCAGTGATTTACGTTGAATGCAGTACATTGGTGCATGGCTCTTGCATTCAGTTATCAGGAATGTAGAAATGTGTTTTTATTCAAAAATACAAAATAAATGATCTTTAGGCATGGACAATGACAGCAGTAAACCATTATATGTTGTCAACTGTAACCAATAACAGATGGATAGTGATTTTCTTAGACATCAGCCTGCCTTTTCTTCAGTCATTTCCTTCAACCGGCTTCTCTGAAGTTACTGTTGAGGAGCACTGCCCTGAGCTTCCTCTCACAGTTCATTAACAATGGGAAAGCACTATTCCAGAAATTAGAACACGCCACCTCCCATACCATCTCCCATTCCACCCATTCTCCCACTCCAGGGTCCTCTTCCTTAGGAATTTCGGTGATTACAACTTCTGCTGTAGTTAGCAGAGAAGTCACTCCAACAGCATCCAATGAAGCAGTTCTTACAAACGTCAGTTGGATCAATGATTCCCTTTTCTACCATATTCACAAACTCTCTGAGCATACCATTGTAACCAACTTCTGAGGAACTCTGCATAATTTTCTCAACTATCAATGATCCTTCAACACCTACATTCTTAGCAATGGTCACTGCAGGAATTTTGAGTGTTCTCTTAATGATTTCTATATTATTATTTTTTTTTTTTTATCTTCATTAGCTGGAGTTATTGGATCCAAGGCTGGAATGCAACAAAGCAGGGAACAACCCCCTCCCAGAACAATGCCTTCTTCTACAGCAGCTCATGTAGCATTGAGGGCATCTGTAATTCTTTGTTTTCATTCACTTCAACATCACTTGTGCCACCAACCTTCAGCACAGCTACTACTCCATCTGAGAGTTTTGCCAGACGTTCATTCAGGGTTTCCTTTTCATATGAACGAGCTGTGATATCTAACTGTTCAATGATTTCTTGGAAACGTTTTTCAATTTGAGCCTTGTCACCTTTTCCATTTAAGAGAATGGCAACATCTTTGGTCCCAATGACCTGTCCAACTTTTCCTAAGTCATGAGGCTGAACATCTTCAAGATTTAGAGTCAACCCTTCTCCGAACACTGCACCACCAGTAGCAATAGCCATATCTTTAAGCTGGTTCTCTCTCTCGTCACCAAAACCTGGAGCTTTGATGGCTACAACCTGAGACCAACTTTTAGCCTATTCAAAACGAGCTTCTCCATCGACATCGTCAGCAATTACGACCAAGGGCTTACAGTGCGCATTGGCAATTTCAAGAGCAGGTACAACTGGACTGGATACCAGAAATTGTCTTTTCACTCAACAGAACATAGGCATCTTGGAATTCACATTTTGCCCTTTTGATGTATTAATAAAGTATGGAGAAATACAACCTCAATCAAACTTCATGCCTTCAATAATTTCTAATTCATCATTTAGTGTTTTTCCATCCTTTACTGTGATGACACCCTTTCTTCCAACCTTTTTCATTGCATCAGAAATGATGTTGCCAGTTTTTTTTGTCTCCATTTGCAGAAATGGTGGCAACCTGAGCAATTTTCTCAGGGGCTGTCCCAGGTTTAGACTTACTTCTTAAGTTCAGCAGTTGCAGCATCAACAGCTAACATCACTCCTCTCTTGATTTCCACTGGATTAGCACCTTTGCTAATCCTCTCGAAGCCCTCCTCGGCAGCAGAGCGTGCCAGGACGATAGCAGTAGTGCTGCCATCTCCAGCCTCTTTGTGTTACTGGCAATGTCTTGAAGAAGTTTAGCATCAATATTTTTATATTTATCTTTTAAGTCAATTGACTTTGCAATGGACACACCACCTTGTGTTACTCTGGGACTGCCCCAACTCTGTTCAATAATCACCATTTTTCCTTTTGGCCCCATAGTAACAGCTACAGCAGCGGCTAAAAGGTCTACAGCTTAAAGCATGAATGTTGGGCATCTGCACCAAATTATACATCTTTGGCATGCGCCCGAGTGAGATGAGGAGCCAGTGCCCTGGACAGTGGCCTAATTCGGTGAAGGACTGAGGATAATCCGAGCATTTCTGTGGGGCAGCGGCAGGGCGTGCGGGCGATGAGGCAGGCCGTCGGAGGCGAGTGCGGGACAGAGTGCACGGCGCACATGGCAAAGAGCCCGTGTCCCCTCCCTCCCAATCAGTCTCTATCTAATCACGATGTCAGTGTTCTAAGAAAAAAGAAACAAATCAAGTAACAAAATCTATTTTCAAAAAGTTGGTAGGAGTGAAGGTTGAAACCGTGGAGTATAAGGATCTGGTATTCTATCATCATTAGTTAATTTAAGAGTTTCTTAAAGGTATACATTTTACATACAAAATATTTGGTTACTACTTAGCAACCAGTATGTACTATTCTTAAGTATTAAGTTCATGACAATAAAGAGATTTCTAACCAGAAAAATTATTGAGGATCAGTCCTATCAGGAGGAATTGTCTTTGCATTTCATTAGCACTTACCATGCATTATAGTGTCTCGGATTGACTCTGATAGCATTTCGAAAACAAGCTAATGCTTTGTCTAACTCTTCAGTTAACACAAACTCGTGCCCTAATAGAGTATAGGCATAAGCATAATTTGGATCCACCTGGATAGCTCTCTGGAAGAATTTAATTGCAATATCATGTTCCCGTTGCAAACTGAAACAGTTCCCCGCAGCACACCAGGCCTTTAAAAAATGGAAACAAAACACAAATGTATAGTTAACATTCTGCTTCTATTTGTCTAACCAAATTTATGACTAAAATCAAGACTTTTAAATAGATACGGTGGACCTTCATTGTTTAAGAATTTCATGGAGTGCCTGGGTGGCTTAGTCGGTTAAGTGTCCTACTTTCGCTTAGGTCATGATCTCGCGGTTCGTGGGTTCGAGCCCCGCATCGGGCTCTGTGCTGACTGCCAGCTCAAAGCCTGGAGCCTATTTCAGAGTCTGTATCTCCCTCTCTCTCTGACCCTCCCCTGCTCACGCGGTCTCTCTCTCTTTCTCTCCTAGAAATAAATAAAATTATTAAAAAAAAAAAAAAAAGAATTTCATGTTACTGAATTTGTCTACTTGGTAAAATTTACAGTATTTGTTAAACCATAATCAACACTTGGGAGTAGGTTAGCAGTTGCTGTGGACCCAACATATGAGTGGTCCAACAGGCACGGTCTCAGATGAGGTCAAAACAGGCAACTCTAGGCCTCCCTGTTTCACCACTCCTGCAGATATGAGTGAGTGTAGGGGCAGTGCAGTGCAAGAAATTGGCACTGGGGCCCGGTGGGCAGAGATGGACTCCCAACTCTGGCACCTGCTTGTTAGGGTGGCTTCAGGCAAATCATCTTAACACTTCTGAACCTCATTTTCTCTTTTTTATAAAATAAAGAAAATAGAAATCTACCAGGATGGGTTGTTTTTACGATTTAAGAATATAATCTGGGGCACCTGGGTGGCTCAGTCAGTTAAGCATCGCCTCTTGGTTTCAGCTCAGGTCATGATCTCACGTGAGATCAAGCCCTGAGTCTAGCTCTGCGCTGACAGCCAGCTTGGGATTCTCCTTTTCTCTCCCTCTCTCTTTGCCCGTCCCTGATTTGCACTCTGTCTCTTTCTCTCAAAAATAAATAAACTTAAAACACACACACACACACACACACACACACACACACACACACACACAACTCCGCGTGAGGTATGTGTCCTGGAAGCAATGGCTCAGTCTTTGCTAACTCAGTGTTCACAGAAACTACTGAACATAATTATCAAGAATAATGAGAACTGAATGGTTTTTTTTTTTTGGTAAGGTTTTATTTATTTTTGAGAGAGAGACAGAGTGTAAGCAGGGGAGTTGCAGAGAGAGAGGGAGACGCAGAATCTGAGGCAGGCTCCAGGCTCTGAGCTGTCAGCACAGAGCTCAATGCGGGGATTGAACTCATGAACTGTGAGGTCATGACCAGAGCTGAAGTTAGTCGCTTAACCCACTGAGCCACATAGGCCCCCTGAATGTTTTTAATTCTAAGCTTAAATATGTTACAAAAGTACCACTAATTATTCTTGATATGCAACAAAATAGAATTGTTACAGGACTGGAGGATGTAAATGAGTTGTGCTTGTGTCTTTTTATTTATTTTTTTTAATGCTTTTTATTTATTTCTGAGAGAGAGAGAGAGGCAGCGTGAACAGGGAAGGGTGAGAGAGAGAGGGGGACACAGAATCTGAAGCAGGCTCCAGGCTCTGAGTTAGCTGTCAAAACAGAGCTCGACATGGGGCTCGAACCCACAAACTGTGAGATCATGGCCTGAGCTGAAGTCGGACGCTTAACCAACTGAGCCACCCAGGCACCCCGTGCCTGTGTCTTAAAATGACAATAAAAAACACTATTTTATTTTAATTTAAATTAGCACTTTTTCCAATCTACATGATTTCTGCTTAATGAACACTAATTTTGCTGACAATAGCAATTGTAATATAGCCAAATCTTGATTAGTCTTGAATAAAATAAGTGCTTGTGAATCTGCACCACATATTCTAGGACTTTCTCTTCTCTTAAGCCGTCTCTGCCTAGAGAGAAGTATGTAAAAATAAGTGCGGATGATGCTAAATGGTGTCTGAAATATGTGATTCATCCCCACATGTTAAAAGTGATCAAAAGACAACAACATAAACCCAGTGTTTCAGTTAACGTACCTCTGGTGAATTTTTATCCATGTCTGTTAAGTCTTTTGAAAGAACTGAAAGAGCAACATCTTTCTGAAGATGCCAAAGTGTTGTAGAGTAGATCTCCATGCCTTCAACTCTGTAATTCTCAATCCTTCGAACCTCTGAGAATATTCTTTCAGCCTCAAAGAAAAAAAAAAAGCAGTTAAGGGGAAAACAAGTTGATACAATTTACATATATACAGGGAAAATACTGGGTACTGTTCTCATAAGACCTAAATGCTGCCTTGTTTTACAGCATTAATGCGAATGAGTGATACACAAGACCAAATTGAACAGCTTTGACGGTAGGTCAAACCAGACATACACAAGTCATGGTAAGAAGGGAAGAAGATGAACTGTGAAAAGAAATCTATGGTTCCACCAAAAAGAGGAGAAAACTATACAAAATTACGATTTACAAAGGACAAGCCAATTGTTTTATTCACAAAACATACATTTCCAAATTTGAATAATGGCTTTACAGAATAACTCAGGAAAGGTCAGAGAATAATGACTTCTGTAACACAAAACTACTTTTGCACTGACTTCTATTAAGAGGCTGAGTTGAAAACTTTAGGGGAAGGGGCACCTGGGTGGCTCAGTTGGTTAAGCGTCTGACTACAGCTCAAGTCATGATNGGGACAGAACCTAAAGCAGGCTCCAGGTTCTGAGCTGTCAGACATGGGGCTTGAACTCACAGGCAGTGAGATCATGACTTGAGCCGAAGTCAGACACTTAACTGACTGAGCCACCCAGGAGTCCCTCTACAAATCAATTTCAAGCAATCCCCTCGGAAGTTAAATTATTCACCCCTTAAACACAAGAAAAAAAATTGTCTATTTATAAATGACAAATGCTCAGAAAATAAAGACATTACATAATAAATATTGACCTTTTAGATCTAGCTGTCTCAAACATAGGCATCTTTTTTTTTTTTTTCCCCCAAACATAGGCATCTTAATTAAATTTAAATTATCTCTTACCTGCATGTACTCTGAAAGTTCAAAATAGGCCCTTCCAATTTGGCACAGTACCCAACCAGTATTGTAGTGGTGAGAAGGTAGGTGGCTCAAGATATATATAGCTTCTCTGCAGTTGTACGAGCACAGAGCTAAATAACCTTTCCCCATTTCACGAAGAAGGCTCATCAAACCTTCTAGGAGAAAACAATATAGTAAACAAAGAAGAAAAACACAGTAAAACAGTTTGGTTTTCTAGAAAGGCTAATTACAAAATAATTTATTAAAAATTCCAACATCTATCTGGAAAAAACGGAAGGTACTTTAATGAACATAAAGAAATTTACTTAAAGTAAGTGAATGAAATAAAATACAAAGGAGACATTATGCATTTACAACAGACCTGCTGCTGCTTTCTGTAGATTAAATGCCTGGATCTGAGGAGTGATTGTAGAGATTTTCCCTTCTGAAATGATGGAAGAGTCCAATTTTGTAATTTCAAGGCTATCATTTAAGTTAGGTTGAGTTATTCCTCCTTTATTAGTTTTACTTTTAGTTTTTCTGTTTGGGATTTTAGGTGGAAACTTCATTTTTAACTTTTTGCTATTCTCCTGTAAAAAAAAAAAAGGAAAATCCCATACTTGTTAAACTCCTGTAGTTTAGATTTCCCAATCCTTTTTCAAGTATTCGACACAAAAAAGTATACAGTCTTCACTTGTCTATATTTTCTTCAGAAAAGATTTATAAATCAAAAATTTTCATTTAATTTTAAATGCGGCAATTCTGAAAATAAATTGTATTAACGAATTAGTATGTAAGGTAAATCAGCATTAAGTGTTTGTTGCTTTTTTCTGAAAGTCTAGCAGTTTCATTTATTATTTAAAAATAAGAAAATAAATGAATGCAATACTACCTAATTGTCTCAGAGTATTACAGCTAGTAAGTCATAGAATTGTTGATTTGTTCATGTCAGAGTTAATGGACCAAAGAAAACTTACCAAGGGCATAATGAGGCCCTCCAATTGTACAAAGAAAACACAGAACATGTGTTATAATAGTGGACATAACCATAGTACACCATCAAATCCAGAAGACCAGAACTGGTTTAATACTATCAACTAAACTACAGATCTTATTTGGATCTGTTTTTACATGTTGTTTTTTTTTTTTTTTGGTGTGATAAGTCTACGAAATTTTATCACATGTATAATGTGTGTAATCAACCAGGACAGCAAAGATACAGGACTGTCTGACTATTATACAAAGAAATTCCTTTGGCTTATACCCGAGTAGCCACACTGCCCAAGTCCTAACCCCTAAAAACCACTGAGCTGTTTCCCATCACAATAATTTTGTCTTTTGAACAATGGTTTTTATAATATTTATTGAAGGACCAAGAAAATTTACAAGTGTTATAGACAGCTTTCCAAATCATCAAAACATTAAAATAATTTAAATAGTCTCTGAATGTATTCATTAGAGATGGAGTCATGAATGAATGGAAATGTAAGAGAGGGACGTATTAAGGAAACATGACATACAGAAATCTTTACACTACCTTCGTTGTAGAGCTGTCACTAGTAAAGAGTCGCGAACTTCTTCGAGGCAGTGCGTTTGGGGGAGATGTGATAGTGGGGCTCAATACCTGAGGTGTTGTACTAAAAAAAAAAATGATAAAAAGCAGACATTAAAAAAAAACCCAGCTATGACCATTAACTATTGTTTTGATTCAGATGCATTATCAAATATTCATCCATGTTTGCACTCTAGTTTGATCAGTCTGTTTATGAGGAAAACTCAGGATTTACAAATTATGTTACCATAAAATGAGAAAGATTATAGGACTAGTCCTCACTCTACCCGAAACTGCTAATTTGAACTTAAAACAATCCACATAAAAATTCTGGGTCAATAAATGATAAACACATCTATAAACTAATTCTCTCTAGCCCTCATTTACAACTATACCAAGTTAGAGAAAAGGACAATTGGACATGGACAGTCTAAATGTGGGCTATCTGCCAATAAATAAATACCATTAGAACAACTGACACTTGAGAAATTATTTCCCTATAAATTCACACAACCACAGTAAGGTTTATTCCGTTTAGGACAAAAGAAATCTAGTAATTGATTGGGTACTCTTTTTTTTTTTTTTTAAACTTTAAAGGCAAACCCTAAGATACAAGGATTCTGTTCTTCAAAAGTAAGCAAACTTAGGGACGCCTGGGTGGTTCAGTTGTTGAGCATCCAACTACTGATTTTGGCTCAGGCTGTGATCTCAGAGTTGTGGGATTAAGCCCTGATCTGAGTTCTACACTGGTTGGGCTCATGCTAGGTGTGGAGCCTGCTTCAGATCCTCTCTTTCTCTCTCTCTCTCCCTCTGCCCCCCTCACTTTCGCTCATGCTCACTCTCTCTCAAAAAGAAAAAAAGAAAAAAAAAGGTAATAAGCAAACTTAAAAAACCTAAAGTTATCTGACAGTGGTAAGTTTATGGGCTCAAAGATTTACAGTTTATGAGAAATCCCACTAAGTTACCTGGATTTGAGTCAAAGAGGCTTCTGAGAATAAAAGAGATACTGCCCAGTGAGTAAAGAAAGCCCAGGTAGTCCTTAGCCTTTTCAAAAGATAGAATCTCAATGTAGGGATTTCAGCAAGTGAGGTGATTTAGGTTGATGAATTAATTTTATTTTATGATAATTTTTTTAAAAATTAGTATTATTTTTTTAGAGCAGTTTAACGTTATAGCAGGGGCGCTTGGGTAGCTCAGTCAGTTAAGCATCAGACGCTTGTCATTGGCTCAGGTCATGATCTTATGGTGTGAGTTCAAGCCCTGTGTCAGGCTTGTGCTGTCAGTGTGGAGCCTGCTTGGAATTCTGTCTCTCCCTCTCTCTGACTCTCCCCTGCTCACACGCTCTCTCTCTCAAAATAAATAAAACTAAAAAAAAAAAAAAAAAAAAAAAAATCNAGCACAATTGAGGGGAAGGTAGAGAGATGTGCCATATTCTCCCAAGTCCCACTCATTATAAACACCCCCCACCAGACTGCTACACTCGTAAAAAGTGATGAGCCTACACTGACATACTGTAAAGTCCATAGTTTATGACAGAACAGAACTCTTGGTTTTGTTCATTCTGTAGGTATGCACAGAGACATAATATGACATGTACCCATTATGGTACATACAAAACATTTTCACTGCCCTGACCTCTGGGCTCTGCCTCTTCATCCCTCCCCCTCCAACTCCTGGCAACTGCTGACCTTTCTATTGTCTCCATAGTTCTGTCTTTTTCAGAAACCAGTCCATTTTTAAAAGTACAATATTCTTTATTTGAACAACTATGTGTCATTTACATTACAAATGTGAATTATATGTTGTCAATAGCGTTACCTAATTATAGAAGAGTTTGTCTGAGAAGTGGGAGGGAATAATTTGATCTCCATGGAGCAGTTTATAGGGAGGACAATTCTGAGAAAAATGCTGAGACTTCTTAAATGCCACGAAAAGTTGTATAACATAACTTTTGTGGGGGTAGAAGTAAAAATAATAGTAAGAGGATTCTGGGGCTAGGAGTTTGAAGAAGATAAATTCTTCCTATATTATGACTTTCAATAGGGATCTGTTACTTCCAAAGGCCAATTTGACAAAAGAAAAAAATGTTCAAAGTCTGACAGGCTTCGGGGCGCCTGGGTGGCTTAGTCGGTTAAGCGTCCGACTTTCGCTTAGGTCAAGATCTCGCGGTTCGTGGGTTCGAGCCCCGCGTCGGGCTCTGTGCTGACTGCCAGCTCAGAGCCTGGAGCCTCTTTCGGTCTGTGACTCCCTCTCTCTCTGACCCTTCCCTGCTCACGCTGTCTCTCTCTCTCCTAGAAATAAATAAAACATAAAAAAATTTGAAAAACAAAAAACAAAAAACAAAGTCTGACAGGCTTCAGAAAAATACAGCAGATACTATGTCTAACGTTTTGAAACATTAGTCACCGCATATGAAATATACGTATCTCTTTATAATTTGCCTCTGTTTAACTAGGAGTTTGAGAAGGAAAAGAACGTGCTCTAGAATCAAGACTGTTGAGGTCTGAAATCAAGTTCTATCACTTACTACCTATGTTATTATGTACCAGTTATATTAAACACTTTTTTAAAAAGCTTTTGTGAATAGTATCATTTTATGGCTCTGTAATAAAATCTGAAATATCCTACTAGTTATAAGAAGATGCCTTGGAAAGATTATAAAAATGATTTTTAGAGGTTAAAATACGTAGAGAAAATGATGACATACACACTTTTTGGGGCAATTTAGTTAAGAGAACTATGCTATTCTAATCATTGCTAAAAAAACAACTTTCTAAAAAAAGAACAGACTTCCACTGCCAGTTGTAATGCAGCCCTCTGGACCAGATTTACTCTCCCATCTTAAACAGCTAGAACACTTAACAAAACATTCGAAACGATGTTTTTCAGACATTGGACAGCAACACCTGAGGAGTGTTCTGAGGACACAGCGCAGGGAAAGGGAACACTATCAGAACTCAGGGTCTCCCTGTGTGGAGACTTTTGGGCAGTGAAGACAGCTAGAATATGCAGGGCAGAATACTAGGAAGGGGAGAGCTACAAAGAGGGAGAGCTTCAAAGATCTGCAGGAACCTAGAATTTTCAGCTGAAAACAGTCGTGCAACTGTGTGTTATAATAAGGTATGTTCTAAAAAAGAAATAATTTGGTCTTTGTCCTGCATTCTTGAGAAGAAGCTTCTAAATTCTTATAATTTCCCAAGTGATAGGAGTGTCTGTTATATACGGTGGGCCTCTGAATTTATGCTAATGAGATGACTGGGCTACCCTTGCTGGAAAGACCAACCACGAATTAGAGGGCTGAAGCTTTGAGCTAGGTGTTAACAGCCTGACCTCCTCTAGGAAGGGGAGGGTGGCTGGGGATTAAGTTAAATCACATGGCCAACGATACAATCTATCATGCCTAAAGGATGAAACCCCAATAAAAACTGACTAACACAACTCAGTGGAATTTCCAGGTTGGTGAACACACTAATGTGCTGGTGAGGTGACATATCTTGATTCCACAGGGAAAGGACTGGAAGCTCTGTTCAGGACCCTCCCAGACCTTGGTCTTATTTGTTTGGCCCTGATTGGTATCCTTTATGATCAAACTATAAGCATAGAACTTTCCTAAAGTTTGTGAATTGTTCTAGCAAATTATTAAACCTGAGGGAGTAATTAGAACCCTCAAATTTGTAGCTAATTGGTTAGAGGTGAAGGTGGCCCAGGAAACCCCTGAATTTGCAGTGGGCAAGTCAATAAAATTTGATTAAGTCTTGTTGGGACTATGATCTTAGCCTGCAGAGTCTATACTAAGTCTTGGTGATTAGCATCATAACTTACTATAGTATTACAGTGAGGAAAACTATCCGAATCCAAAGAAAGAACTACCAGAAAGGAGCTGGCAGAACATTTCTTGGAGCTCAACTGGGTTTGGATTGGAGTAGCTCATATTTTCAACAGCCAGAATTAAGAAACCTCTCTCTCAACAGGTCACTAAGTAGATCCTCAAAGGATACTGCTTCAATAGTGGGACAAAATTAGTCCAGACTACAGGCCACTCTTGTTCTATTTAACAAAACTTAAAAATCACGACCTGAAAGGAACAAACTGTTAACAAGTAACTTAACTGCATACCAGAACAAAACAAATACTTAAAAAAAAGAAAATAAAATAGTCTAGCACTCAACAGAATAAATTTTCCAATAAAAAAAATGCTAGGCATACTAAGATGCAGGAAAATATAACCTATATAGAACAGAAAAAAAAAAAATCAATAAAAAACAGACCCAGAAATAACATAGTAAAATTAGACAAAAATTACTAAAAAAGCTATTATAGATATATTCCATATGCTCAAAAAAGTAGAAGAAAGAATGAGGATGTTAAAGGAGGGAAGCAAACCAAACTTCTGGAGATGAAAAATAGAATATCTGAGATTAAAAATATCTATACATACCGGATAGGACTAACAGCAGGTTAGATGTTGAAGAAGAAAAAAGTGGTTAACTTGAAGACATAGCTATAACCACTGTCGAAAATAAAACAGAAGAAAACGACTAGAAACAAAAATGAACACAACACTGAGCTATGGGGGACAACTTAACAATCTAATATACATACATCTGGTGTCCCATAAGGAGAGAGGGGATATGACCAGAAAAAATATTAGAAGAAATAACGGTCAAAAATTAGCTACATTTGATAAAAACTATGAACTCACAGATCCAAGAAGCTCAATAAATCTGAAGGCCAAGAAAGAAGAAAACTACACTAGAGCACATCACAACCAAATGACCTTAATCAGTGATAAAAAGAAAATCATAAAAACGGAAAAAAGAGATAGATTACATATAGGGGAACAAAAGTGAGAATGAGATCAGACTTCTGGTCAGAAACAACACATGCTAGTGGAGATTCCTCAGGAAACTAACAATAGAACTCCCCTATGACCCAGCAATAGCACTGCTAGGAATTTACCCAAGGGATNCAACACATGCTAGAAGAAAGTAGAATATTTAAAAAACAAAAAACTGAACAAGAATTCTATATCCAGTGAAAATTTATTTCAAAAACAACAAATGTGAAATAAAATTTTTTTCTAGACATACAAAAGCTGAGGAAATTCATTACCGGCAGACTTAGACTACAAGAAATTTTAGTCTTTCAAAATTAAGGAAAAGGATATCAATTTGAAATTTGGACCTATAGAAAGAACACCAGAAATAGCAAATATGTGGGCAAATATAAAATAGATTTTTTTCTTATTTAAAAAATCTCTGTAGAAGGTAACTATTTACGGGCAAAACCACAACAATGCACTGTGGGGTTTATACATATATAGAAGCAAAATGTATGACAGTAATAGCATAAAGATATGGAGAGAAACATGAAAACATACTGTTATAAGGTTTTATACTATATATGATGTGGTACAAAATTACTTGAAAATACTTTAAGTTAAAATGTACGCTCTAAACACTAAAACAGCAAAGACAAAATAAACATTGCCTGTTTTAATAAGGCAATGTTATGGGCTGAACTGGTTTCCCAAAGAATATGTTGAAGCCCTAACTCTCAGTACCCGTGAATGTGACTTATTTAGATGCAGGGTCTTTATAGATGTAATCAAGATGAGGTCATTAGAGTGAGCTTTAATTCAGTATGACTGATGCCCTTATAAGAAAGGGAAATTTGGGGGTGCCTGGGTGGCTCAGTTGCTTGAATGTCGACTGACTCAGGTCATGATCATCACAGTTGGTGGGTTCGAGTCCCATGTCAAGCTCTGTGCTGACAGCCAGCTCAGAGCCTGGAGCCTGTTTTAGATTCTGTGTCTCCCTCTCTCTCTGACCCTTCCCTGCTCATGCGGTCTCTCTCTCTCAGAAGTAAATAAAACATTAAAAAAAAAAAAAAAAAAAGAGGGAAATTTGGATACAGAGACACACAGGGAAGATGGCCATGTGAAGACAGAGGCAGATACTGGGTTATGCTCCCACAAACTAAAGAATGCCTGAGGCTACCAGAAGCTGGAAGAGACAAGGAAAGATCCTTCCTCCCTTAGAGGTTTTGGAGGAAGTATGACCCTATCAGCACTGACTTTGGTCTATAGCTTCCACAACTGTGAATGAACGCATTTCTGTTGTTTTAAGTGACCCAGTTTGCAATACCTTGTAACGGAAGCTGTAGGAAACTAATACAGGCAATAAAGGAGATAAAATGGAATCAATAATACAAAAAAAAGCCCCATACAAAATTATTAATAGTTGCTTATTAAAGTTAGTGTATTTGTTTAGCTTTAAGTGAAATGTATTATTCAGTAAATTACACCTACATATTCTTTAGGATTAGCATTTACTCAGCCTCTATCAAGTTGTTCTGCAGGAGTCCTCAGGCTCCTTCTCATAACTGAGCCCCAGGCAATCACTGTCCTCTGTCAGGGAGCTCGCACTCATGAAAAGGCCTACCATCCTGGCATTTCAGAAATATTGAGGCCTTTTATATGTCAAGGTATATGCACATGTGTGTCTGTTTTAAGTATTATAGTACATGTTCACTATTTTAGAAGAAGACAGAGCTGTATTCTCCTTTTAAAACACTAGCTATAATTTATTTTTGAGTGCTTGAACAGGAAAAGAAATCCTACTTAACACATTTCTGTGTGGAAGTGGATTCATTATTTAAAGATTTACCAGAAGATGATGTGCATACAAAAGTAGAAGAGGAGAATGAAACCTATCTGTACTTGACCAATGAAGATCATGTATTAAGAAAGTTATTTTGGAGGAGTGTTCAGAATATCAACTAGGGGCACCTTGGTGGCTCCGTAGGTTGAGCATTTGGACTTCTCTGGGGTCTTGATCTCACAGTTCGTGAGTTCGAGCCCCACCATGGGCTCATTGCTGACTGAGCAGAGCCTGCCTCAGATCCTCTATCTCTGTCTCTGCCCCTCCCCTGCGCTCTCTCAAAAATAAAAAAATAAATCTTAAAAAAAAAAAGAAACTCAACTAAAAATTATACTAGTCTTTTCAGTAAGCTTGAAACTTCTTTTTCTTTTTTTTCTTTTTTTAAAGATCTTATTTTTAAGCAATCTCTATATCCAACAATGGGGCTTGAACTTAGAACCTCAAGATCAAGAATCTAATGCTCAACTGACTAAGCCACCCAGGAGCCCATAGAAATTTCTAATTTGACATATTCAAAATTTGTAATAGTCATTCTAGAATCCTAGGGAAGGTCAAAACCTGCCTAAAAGGAATAAAGTCATCTTTTATAGCAAGAAAAGCCACATGATATCAAATAATGACACCACAATAAATACCTTGTTTGTGGGCCAGAACTTTGTGTTTGTGCAACAAGAATTGGAGTTACCTCTCGACTATTTCCGCTCTGTGAGAAGACAGACTTTGTTCCAGTTTGGCCGATTCTGGCAACAGACTGTAAAACACAAAAAGTCTAAGGTTTGTGAATTATAGATTGCATTGAAAATGATAAAAGACACCATGATGCTCCCATCTACATTTTCCCATTGCAAGATTTCATAATATATACTGTCATCTGAAAACACAAATTAATGTCAATTAATATATTAGGATTGATATCAAACTATTTCCTCACTCATTTAATATCACTATTTTTATCTTTACACTATCCTTTCATTTTTCACTTTAGTTTTTAAGGAAAGGTTCAAACTTCTGAAAAATTCCTAAAAAGCCAGTTATTACATGTTTTCTGGCTGGAGCTAAGTGTTACAAGAATTTTAAGACAGCTACTCTTCTTAAGATTTATGATCTAACATAAAAAAATATTAATACAGTGAAGATTTTATAATCCTTCTTTGACACTTTAGTAAAAACATTCTATAGTAGTCCAGAAGAATAAGTTTAAAAAAAAATCATCTGATTATTTCCCACATTCTAAGTATATTGCTCTTAGAATTAACATTTCTTTCTGTGTGTTCAATTCTTCATTAATTGGTCTTTGTTCCCTTGGAGGAGGAAAAAAACTTGCTTGCCTCTTCTGTCTCTAACTTATCACCTTTCTTCTATTCATTTTCATCACTTGGCTTCTTTATAAAATGCTCTGTGACTCTGGCATTCAGTGGATATTTTAATTTCTTTTACAGCCAGATAATTTTCTTCCAAATTTACCATTATGTTGATAGGCATTATACATAATTCTCAAACTGCACATTATAACTAATAACTAATAACTTTCTCACCAGATAGGAAAGCTTTATTTTGGCCTTTGCTGTATTCAGCATCACTGATCACGCCCCCCTTTTCTGAAACTGTATAACTTCTGAAATCGTATGGTATCTTGATTATCTGTCCTGTCACTTTATTTGCTGCCTCTTCTTATTTATGTTCTTATTTATATGCCTCTTAATTATGTTCTGTGTTTTTTCGCTACTCCCTTTTCCTAGGAGAGCCTGGCTATTTTAATAGCTTTAACAATTATTTCTATCACCAAGCCACATTCTTTCCTCTATGACTCACTATCCACTAAATATTTTCATCTAATCTACCGCCACATCAAAACAAAACTACAATCCTTCCTCCTCTTCCTTCCCCAAGTTGGGAATTCTACATTCACCCAAGGGACAAAACTTGAAAGTCAATTCTGGGCCTTCCTTATTTAACAAAGATGTACTTGGTACTGCAAGTACAAATATTGGTACAATATTCAGTTTGATATTTTTAGTTGATACTACATGCAGCCCTACAAGTACAGCTTTCCTAGGAATGTCCTGAGTAGGGTAAAAAAAAGAGCAAAGGCAGAAGAGGATGAGACAGCAAGTGGCCTTATCATTTGGGCACTGAAATCGCCTACCCATCACTAACTTGTTCTTGATTGCTATGGCTCACCTGGTTTTGGCCTACTTCACCTGACATGCTAATTACCATCCTACTCTGCCTTCTTGTAATTGTAATAAACTAATTTCCATAATTACATTTCACTCCTATAACAATCCAATGGCAGGTAGTTGTCAACTCTTAAAAATGAGCTTTAAAGTAATTCAACACATTAAGTACTTTGCAGCCCCTTTTTACTATTCTTGGAGTATCTATTATTACTCACTAAGGAGCTATTATAGAAAAAAAAACTTTGCAGGAGCGCCTGGGTGGCTCAGTCGGTTAAGCGCCCGACTTTGGCTCAGGTCGTGATCTCACAGCTCATGGGTTTGAGCCCCATGTCGGGCTCTGTGCTGACAGCTAGCTCAGAGCCTGGAGCCTGCTTCAGATTCTGTATCTCCCTCTCTCTCTGACTCTCCCCTGCTCACACTGTCTCTGTCTCTCAGAAATAAATAAAACATTAAAAAAAAAAAACTTCGCAGACTCTAAGGAATTTTTGGAGTAAAAAAACAAGAATATACATGTTTCTAGGAGGGTAAAGGGGCTGTATCAGTCACAAACTAGTATGTCTTATTTAGCTCCATTTCTTAAACATCTATTAAGCTTATGGAAGTAGGGATTTTAAATATATAACCTAATTTAATTCTCCCAGAAGGTAACCCTGTACCCACAGATGTTTGAAATAAAGGACACTCTGACCTCTACTGCCATAGATCTATAAGAGAACATTATTTAAAAAGTCTCAAAACTTGTTGTAGTATTTACTCTGAGGTAAGGATACTGGCAAATATTTTTCATTTTACTATGCCTTCACTATAAATTTACTATACATCTATGGGAATCTACCATAAAAACTTTATTTTCAAAAATAGCTGGCAAATCAATTTTTTTTTCATGTTAATAACAGTACAGTTAGATGACAAATACAGTGGTGGGGACAAGTTAAACAATGGCAAGTACAGTTTCTGTTATTTATATTCAGAAAATAGAAACCATTTTAATTTGGTTTAAAGAAGGGGAATCAAAAGTACAAATCTGAGTGTTTATTTAGCTACGCGTGAAAATAAACTATACTTGTGAGTTATGATCTTACATGGTCAAAGAGCTTTGTGGCTCCTGCTAGAATCAGCAGCCTATGACAGTGATGACCTTCTTTCACATTTAGATCAACAACTCTAAGGCAACAGTAAATTTATAAAGTCGGATTCTCTCTGAGATTGCCTTTAACAGATTGGAATTTTAAACAAATTTCTTTCATCAATATAAAAACTGTACTTCACATGGAAAATACCTTTTTTGAAGGGGCTCCAGTAGATGGCACGTCAATTACAGAAGATGTATTAGTGTAGTTTTGTAAATAGGATCCATCTCCAGGACTTGGGGTTTCTAATGGCAAAATCCCAAAACTGAGAAGAGGTTGAAATCAAGGTGTCAAAAAGTCATCAAGGCATATATAAAGCAGCAGTATACTTAAATTAGAAGGTCTAAAAGGAAGAGAATGGCAAATCAGTCTTGGGGGCAGTGAGGATCTGAGGGGCAGATTTAAAATAAGCTGTGAATGTAGACTATTCCACCCACCGTAACTAAAATTAAAAAGAAAAAAAAATCAAACAAGGAACTAAATTGAGCAGCAACTACTGATCTCGGGAGATTTATTGGAAATACAGGAGAATGGCTTTGCAAAAGCGAAGATCCAAATGATCAAAGTATTTCAAATTCCTGGAACTCCCGGGAGTTAGACAATGTTGCCACAGAGAGCATGTCTCTATAGACAGGAAACCCACAGCCGGACTCGGTGAGCTGTGTAACGTCATGGTCATGGGCGTGCTACTTTAGTTAGCTCTCTGGCCCCGGGACCCAACTCCTAACGTCAGTCCTAGCACAGAGTTTTTTATTTTGATACTTTTGGATATGTAGCCTCTGGGCTGGGTTCCTATATTTACACACACATATATACATATACTTCTAATAATTTTTGACAAAATATTTCCTATTGATACATGTCAATTCTTCTGTGGTCTGGAAAACAGAACTTTAACAGTAACCACTGCTACCACTGTGATTAGATCATAAGCATTCCAACATTTCAAAAGAAGGTTCACTGCTATTCACTGACACACAGCCAAAAAGACAGTATCTTTTAACGCATACACGAGCTGCAGAAGGCATATTTAAGAGTTTTAAATTCTCCAATGTTTAACATTAAATTTTTATCACAGCTATTATATTTCTTTTACTTCATTTTCTGAAAACAGAGCAGGTCCATTATTAACTTACTAAATGCATTTCTTTCCATAATGATTTAGAAGTTGTTCATATTAACTTATATTACCAATAATATAAATTATTACATATCATTTAATATTATAGCACATTTTAAAGTAGTTTTTGTTGGTCTTACCTTGGGGTTAATGGGCTAAGAGCAGCTGGTCCTCCTAATAAGCTTCGACCAGTTTTTGGTTTATTTTGAACCTGTTTAGATAATATGGAAGTTCCTGTTCCAAGAGGGACAGTATCTGGTGAAATTACAGCTGAATCAATATAAGACACCGAGGAATCTGTATTCAAGGAGTACTTTGAATTGGAAGATTCTAAATTCAGTCTGTTTAATTCCTGAAACAGAAAATTTCTACCATGTCATTTATGATCCATTACTTAGTTCATTCTTTTTTGTTTTTCATAATATTTGAAGACTAGGATACAATTATACTTACAATTGTGTCCTGGGGTGTTTCCGTAAGAACGGTCTCGGGTTGTCTATGAGATAAACTATGATTAGAGACTAGTGTTGTGCAGGAGCTGGGCAGACAGTTGCTAAAGTTCTGTAAAGATGTTAATTTAAATGTTTGGTCAGGATCTGGCTTTTCACCTGTGAGAGGAAAAAAAAATGTATGCGTCTGAGGAAATGAAGATTAGTATCTTTTTTCAAGTATGCAATATATCAGTGGAAATAACGCCTGACCCAAAATTTTTAAAGTTCTCCTGTTTTGGCTAATCAAATTTACTTCCCAAAGCCCACCTATCATTATTATAAAAATTTACCCCCGAGATAAAGCTGTAGATTTAGAAAATAAACTGAACTACAATAACACTGATTTTAAATATTATAAACATAGGAAAATGCAGATTTCTGTGCCTTTTTTTTTTTTTTAAAAGCAGAAAGTAACTAGATTTCATTTTCCTCACGGTAAGGAGTGATAGTAGAGAGCTGAAACCCAATAGGTATTACAGTAAAGTTGGAAACATTTCCATGTATACGTCCATGGTGTTTTCAAATGATCCTCCTACATCCTAGAGCTCATATACTAAGACATTCTTTCCGCATATTGTCCAGGTCTTCGTTACATAACAGTTTCTGCTCCAGGCATTCTATTCCTTTCCTTCCTTATCCAGAAAGCTATTTTGCCTAGTGTTATACTCACAATACAACTCATTCTAGAGGACACAAGGCCACATCAGTCCTTAAACAAGATTCTATTACCTTATTTCTTGTTCTCAATTTAACGGCCTTTAGCTTTGAAAAATGTTTTTCTTGTGAATAATTTGTGTCACTCTCCAAAAATTAAGGCGATGGGACAGAAGAGAAGAGGAAGTGGAGGAACTCTCCCCTGGCCACCTCTACAAACCTACCTATTTCACATAATGATTCAAAGGGGGACCAGAGGAAAGGATTTAAACTAAGGCTCTTTTGGTAACATTCTGATCCTTTGGCAAGCCGATCTGTCTTGCTGTAAAGACAAACAAAGAGATTAGACAAGCCACACAACCCAAAACATCATATAGAAATTTCTGGTACAAAAAACTAGGTAACTCCTATATATGTACTTGTACATACAACATATAGAAGTTCTGAGAGAACTCTTCTTGACACTTCCCTAAATTACCAATTTCCTCTTCTTACCATCCTTTAATCTATTATTTAGGGTAGTTTGAATCAAAAGTCTGGTGAAAGCAAGCAGAACGTGAATGAACGGAATGCTGGCAAAATCAATTATCATTGCCTTCTTGAGTATTAGAATTGCTTTTAATTTCCTGTCAGAATCTAGAATTACTGAAGGAGATATGGATAATATCCAAATATTTCAGTCTTGTGCTTAACTTTTAATGTTATATACCAATGGTAATTTCAAAAGTGACTTAAATGCTTTAAATATAGTATATTTAATGATCAGACTTTCTAATGAAGTGGAGGTGGTAGCTCTTTAAAAAAAATTTTTTTTAAGATTTTATTTTTAAGTAATCTCTGTACCCAATGGAGGGCTTGAACTCACAATCTTGAGGAGATCAAGAGTTGCATGCTCTGCCAACTGAGCCAGCCAGGTGCCCCGAAGTGGTAGCTCTTAATGAAAAAAAAAAGTCCCAAAGAAACTGGGGTGAAAAAATCCTTAGATGGCTCTAGGAAGAAACAGGTTATTCTAAGAACCAGGCTTATTACCAGTTGTGTCCTAAAGAGAAGTTCCACGAGCTATTCTAGACAAAAAGACCAATAAGCCGTCTATCAAAACAGCAGAGTTAAAAAAGATATCCTAACAAACTGCAGCTACAATACCACTACAGATATGTATCAAGATTACTGGGTGCAGTTTTGGTCATAAGACAGGCAAATGNAAAAGCCAGTTTTTGGAGCAGAGTTTTCCTCCCACTGGATATTTAATCTTTAATAATTATAATGAATAAAAATTATAATGAATAAAAATTATAATGAATAAAATATCCTTTTTTTTTTTTAATATACTGTTTTAAGTTTATGAAAGAGGGAGAGCATGAGTGGGGAAGGCGCAGAGAGAGAAAAAAAGATAATCCTAAGCAGGTTCCATACTGAACGTACAGAGCCCAACAGGGGTCTGAACTCATGAACCATGAGATCAAGACCTGAGCCTAAGTTAAGAGTTAGATACTCATCTGGGTCACCTATATGCACTCTCCATCCTTATGCTTTAAAATTTTTTAAAATGTTTACTTATTATTGAGAGAGACAGAGAGAGAGAGAGAGAGACAACAGGCTCCAAACTAGCAGCATAGGAGCACAGGATGGACTCAGGGCTTGAACACACAAACCGCGAGCTCCATGACCTGAAGTTGGTTGTTCAACTGACAGCTATCTAGGTGCCTCCCTCATTCTTTTTTTAAAGAAGGGGAAAAAACCCTTCTTCATGGTTAGGGATTGATTCAACTCTACCTTCAAAAAACAATTTTTTTAAAAACCTTTATCTATTTGAGAGAGAGTGCCCACGCATGCACATGTGTGTATAAGCGGGGGAGGAGCAGAGAAAGAGGGAGAGAGAATCCCAAGCGAACTCTACACTGTCAGCACAGAGCTGGAAGCAGGGCTTGATCCCACAAACTGTGAGATCCTGACCTGAGCCAAAATCAGGAGTCTGATGCTTAACTGACTGAGCCACCGAGGCACCCCTGTTCCTTTAAAACTTTTATTAATCTTTAAAAAAATTTTTTTTGTTAAATGTTTATTTTGAGAGAGTGCATGCGATGGGAGGGGCAGAAAGTGAGAGAGAGAGAGGCAGAGAGAGAAAAGGAGAGGGAGAGAGAGAATCTCAAGCAAACTCTGCAGGGGGCTCAATCTCATCAACTGTGAGATCATGACCTGAGCTGAAATCAAGTCAGACACTCAACCAACTGAGGCAACTCGGTGCTCCTAAAATAATTAGTAATACATATATAATATTTTAGTGATTGTAATACTTAATTTTGTTCTACTCAACTTTATTCTGAAATAACTTTAGACTCACAAGTTGAAAAATAATAGAGTTGCTATGTACCCTACATCTAGCTTCCCTCGATGACAACATCTGACATAACCATAGCACAATCATCAAAACTGGGAAATGGACAATAGCATAATACTGTAAACTAAACCACAGACTTTATTCGATTTCAGCAGTTTTTTCAAGCACTTACTTGTTTATATATGGTTTTGTGAAACTTCATCGCATGTATAGATTTGTGTAACCACCACAATCAAGATATAGATAGAACTGTTTCAACAGCCTAGAGAAACTCCACAGCTGCCTCTGCACAGCCACATTCTTGCCTCAACTCTCCCCTCTGACAACCACTGATCTGTCCCTATCATAATAATTTTGTCGTATCTATGTTTTACGAGAAATTCTGTTGCTCTGCTTCCTCACCCTTGGTACTATATATATACATATAGTATATACTATATATATATATATATATATAGTATATACTATATATATATACCTTTTTTTTTTTTTAATTTCTTATTTTAGATAGAGAGTGTGAGTGGAGAGGGCCGGGGTGGGGAGGGGGGGAGAGAGAAAATTTCAAGCAGGCTGCATGCTCAGCACAGAGCCTGACGTGGGCCTCCATTCCATGACCCTGGGATCATGACCTGAGCTGAAATCAAGAGTCAGATGCTCAATGGACTGGACTGAGGTACCCAGACGCTTCTGTCTATTCTTATATTAGCTATTTTAACAAGTGTGTAGTGGTGTCTAATGGTGTTTTTTGTTTGCCTTTCCTTAATAGCTAAGGATTTGGTATATCTTTTCATGTGCTTACTTACCATCCATATATACTTTTTGGTGAAGTATCTATTCAAATATTTCACCCAGATACTAATTAATTCCCTAATTTCTAATTTTCTTATTATTGAGAATTCAAGAAACAAAAAACTGTTTCTACCAAGTCTTTCCTACCTAGCATCTTACTACTCCTTCTTAACCAGGTAGAACTGATTTTTCCCTCCATTGGATAAAATACTGCCTTTTTTTTTTTTAAAGAGAGAACAGGAGTGCGGGTGTAGACAGAGAATCTTAAGCAGGCTCCATGCCCACAGGGCTCCATCTCAGGACCCTGAGATCATGACCCAAGCCAAAATCAAGTGTCTGATGCTCAACTGGCTGAGCCACCCAGGTGCCCCCTGCTCAAATTTTATCACACTCAAATTTTACCACAGCATTTTCATTGTGATGATGAAAACTCACAAACTTTTGTTTACTGCTTCTCTCCTATTCTATTATAAACCTTTGAGGGCAAGGACTGTGAGTTATTTATTTTTACATCCCCAGGACCAAGTACTATGTCTAGCCATAAATGGAGGATGGACCTCAAAGTTTCTCAAATAAATGATCAGAAGAATCATAGTTGCATGAGCTAAATTCATTATTCCTTGTCCTTTTACTAAGATAAATGAAGATATGGCTGTTGTATCTTTATTTACTCCTGTTCTCAAAAGAGTGGTGTCATCTGAAAATGAGCCCCAAAATTCAGCCAAATAATTTATTCTGTTAAAAAAAAAACAAAACCATTTTCAAGGTTTTAAAAAACCTACTATTCAAACTAGCCTCAATTTATCTTAAAACAAGTGCTTTCCTAATTCTTCAGACAAGCAATCCTCAGCCACTTCTCCTACAGTATGTAACAGGTGACATTTATACATGTGATGCACTCCCATGTGCAGCTAAACAATTCCTGATACCTAATTGTATCTCCACCCTCTACTCCCCAACTCAAGGAGTATTTCAGAATAAAAATCAGTGAGAACAATATTATAGTGATAACTCTGAATTCACTCTCACTTGCTTTCAAAACACTAAATGTAGAGAAATTTTAAATACATTTAAAATGATTTGCAGGCAGGGCTCCTGGGTGGCTCCGTTGGTTGAGCATCCGACTTTGGCTCAGGTCATGATCTCATGGTCTGTGGGTTCGAGCCCTTTGTCAGGCTCTGTACTGACAACTCAGAGCCTGGAGACTGCTTCTGATTCTGTGTCTTCCTCTCTGTCCCTCCCTTGCTTGTACGCTGTCTCTCTCTGCTTCTCAAAAATAAATAAACATTTAAAAAATTAAAAAATAAATGAAATGATTTGCAGGTGCCTGGGTGGCTCAGTCAGTTAAGCATCGGACTCTCGGGTTCAGCTCAGTTCATGACCTCACAGTTTCATGAGTTCAAGCCCTGCATTGGGCTCTGCATGGACAGTGTGGAGCCTGCTTGGGCATCTCTCTCTTTTTTTCTCTCTCTGCCCCTCCCCTGCTCACGAGTCTCTGTCTAAAAGTTTTTTTAATGATTTGCAAATCAGTATTATTTCAACAACCATCGTGGAAATTTCTTATGACATGCCTCAAAATTAGTATGGCAAACCAGATGGGAACTGCTGTTCTTTATTACTGAAATTTGTCTTCAAGCCTTGTTCTAAGGAGTCGAAGTGATATTTAATATTAGAGAAAAAAAACCTCGTTCACTTCTTCTTTTTCCTCAGTGGATCACATGAAGATATTCTCCTCGCCCAAAGCAAAAAAACCTTATATGTGCACTCAATTATCAGGTAGTGCTGCTGTAGCTATTATCATTAAGGCAAAGTAGACAGTGAAAAATGGGATCAACATCTCTACTACTTTATAAGTCTAATAAGGTCACAGAACTAAAAGACGGTACTCATCAGCCAAGTGCTGTATGATAAACACAGATAATGTAAGTTTTTTTTAAGCCACAAAGAATTCTAGCACTAGAAACAATTTTCTGGTAATGTGAATCACTGTTACTTACCAATATACATGTCCCAACAAGGAAAGAGTAAAGCAAGCTGAATCACCAAACTCAGTAACAATATCATCATGGCTTTTCTGCTTATTAAACACTCCACCAGATAAGATCTGTTCCCCTTCTGCAAGCCTTTAAAACACAAATTTACAGAATTAAAAAAAGTCAATATAAAAAATACTGTGTGTAAAGACATCCTTCATTACCAAGTACTTCCAAATATGGAGATAGATAAAGTAAAAAGTCCATGGCACCTTTAGAAGAGCAACAGCCATGTATTTAGAATCATTTGGAAGACTGGGAATTTATGATCTTAAAATTCCAGTCTTGCCTTTAAGAACAGAACCAGTTCAATTTAGTCCCAATATGTACAAATGCGGTGTGAGTAACATACACATTACTCATGTCAAAAGAAATGGAAGGTCATTATACTGGGGGATAGTGTGTATGGTTCCTCATTAACAGATGTGGTGGTCCTTTTTAGTTTTATAATTCCTTGAAATAGAATTTGCAAGCAAATTAAACAAGACTAACAGATTTTAATAAAAACTGCATACTTAATGGTCTTACTTGTTTTTAGGTTTATAAAAGAAAGCTGAATGGCACTTCATCTCTTTTTATTTGTCAATTATGTTTTTTTTGATATAGAAAGTCACAAGTGTTCCCCAAAGGGGGAAAAAGTTACTTGACTTCACTACATATTTTTAGCATATCAGAGTTTATAAGGTTTTCTTTTAAAGTTTTTTTTCAAATCATCATGTGGAAAACACTCAAGTAAGTTTACACAGCATTAAAGGTAATGTCTTTATTTCTTTTACGGTCAGTAGAACTTTTAAAAAACCATGAATATTTGTAAGTGAAATAAGAATGTCTAAGGTAAGAATTGGCTTAAGAAACTAGCAAATTAAATATATTTTTAAGAATTTAGCATTAAACCTTTGGAGTAAAAATAGTTCAGTAACAAATGTTCAGAAATTTTATAGATATTTTAGCTAGTTTTCAGTCATCAGTTAGATACTGGACAAATACAATAGTTATTATTAGTCTATGGAGACTTTATGAGGCTCATTTGTGTCCTCTCACTATAAACCTACCAATTACATTCACAAACACGCTTTTACAATTATCTACCTATTTATTTAGTCCCTGTTAGCATCATTCCATCTCTTACAGCAGAAGAGAGTTTAACAGAAGATAACTACCTATATTTCTACCTGCCTCCAGATTCAGAATAGGGATAGCTGACATGTTTAATTGTAATGTTCAAAGGAAGTGTTCTCTGAATCTGCCCCCTTGCTTCAAAGGGGTAGGAGTAGTGGTATGCACATAGAATGGTCTTGAAAGCCAAATAATTACATAACTATCTAGACACAATGAAGCGTTAATCTCAAGTGAACAGGTAAGGAGATTTTCGGGCTTATTTCAACTGAAAGCAAAGGAAAGGAAATAACACTTGGGATAATTCTGGGAAATGACAGGAATTAGTTATAACTTAAGTTTCTCCAGAGTTAAATTGTATTATTTACTACCATAACAATGAAATTTCTCCATAACAAAAGTGATAATGCCACAGGCAACAGTATAAACATTTTTAAAAGTTATTGAAATAGACAAATCTCTACTACCAAAAAAGAGGGGAGAAAAAGAGTCAAGAGTTTAATCTATTATAAGGATTTTATCCAAAATTCTACAGCGTAAGTAAACAATATTAGATAGAAAAGATTTAAAAACTTACTTGCTGAGATCAACACAACATTTTGCAAGCAGGTATTTACACTGCGGTGTAGTACAACTGTGTCCTTTCAAGAGTCTATATGCTTTATATGCCTTTCCTGAGCGGTAATAACAGGTTGCCAATAAAAACAAGGCTTCCTCTGAGTGTACTAAGAGCACATATGAAAAAAAATGGCTATTATTCAGTATGTTGAATGGTAATCACTGTTTATCTGGCAATAAACAAGTTTAGCAACAAAAAATTAGTCATGTTATTTAATATAAAACAATCATTTATTAATCCAAATTTGAACTGAGAAATACTTTACTGATAGAAATCTTAGTCCCCCCAAGTTCTGATTACCTTCTTTTTACAAAGAACCAAGGAAGTAATACAATGAAGACAATCATGGTATTTCTGTAAATACTTAACAAAAGTGCACACTTGTGCGCATACCCACACACTCACACCTACCTTTAAATAGACTACCGGTAAACGGTCTTGTTTTTTGGTAATATTTTTCTAACAGACTCTTTGAGAGAACAGAAATCAAATTTCATGAGAAAGGGACACTCAGGGTTATAAAGCTGATTATTAAGTAATCTGAGATTACTTTCTACATTAAAAAAGGACCAGATTAAAAAACACACACTTATTTCTAACACCAAATTTATACCAACTTATATTCAAGATAATTTAAGACAGAAGGAAAATTCTAAATTATGAATACCCACGGCATTTAATCCACTCAACTGACAGACTAAACACTTCTACAGCAATAATAATACTGCCCTGCAATGGCAAAAGCTGAATTGTTCGATCTGTCTCCTAGTCTCCATACTAGGAAATGCCTCTTCTGTCCTACTTAATGAAATGTGGCATTTTGCCCCTTATTTACTCTCTCCCAAACTGACCATCATCTCATTTCTAGCCTTGCAATCTCCCAACCAATCCAGGTGAGAGTCTATAGAGGCCAACAACAAAGGAGAGAGAAAGACAGAAAATCACAAATCTGTGCTTCTAAAAATGGGTTCTGTAATAATCTCAGTGGGTTGAAGGATGTTCTAAGCCAGTGGTTTTAAGAGTGTGGCTGCCCCTCTACCAGCACGGCATGACTTGGGAGCTTGTGAGAAATTCTTAGCTTCATCTCAGACCCACTGAATCAGTAAATCTGGGAGTGAGGACCCGCGATCTTGTCACACATGCTTCAGGTGATTCTGAGGAACGCTAAAGTTTGAGAATCACTGTTCTGAAGTACTTGCTACATTGTAAAAAGTTAACGTCATCCCAAGTTTGGGATAAAAAACTGTTAACTCCACGCAAAGTTTAGGATAAAAAAGTAGGTAATTTGAAAGTTTACTATTACACAGGTTTTTGGATCATATATACATGCAAGCAAAACCAGGATGCCTCTTCTCTCGTCCATCTTATGATTTTTCATGAAACTCTAGTGTAAGAAAACAATATGCAATGAATGATATGTAGTAAATGATAAGGAACTTTGGCATACATGTTAATGGGGTGAACATAGTGCTTCAGAAGCAAAAAAAAAAAAAAAAAGAATAGGGAACTCTCCTGCAGTGGGAGCAAACTTCTAATTTCACTGAACTGTAGGTGCTAATTCACATGAATTAGAAAGCTGTGATTTCTTCTTGATTTTGCGATAAAGGCCTAGTTTCTGGTTACCTTATAAATTAAGTTTTTAAAAACTATTGGTTATACAAATAAGCAATGGCTCCCCAAAACTAGTTTAACTTTTAGCCATAGCAATGCTTTATCAAATGTTTTGTTTACAAATACTTGTTTATGCTTAGGTCCATTTTCACTGCAGTAAAATCCCCTAATAACATAAAAGTACCAAATATTCTGTATGTGTGTGTGTATAATTTTAGTGTTTAACTGCAATTACCTTTTTGAAGTGCAATAACTTAAAATCTACAAGTTCAAATGGGAATATGGATTGGAAGGTTAACCACATCTTAAGATTAATGGACATGTAAGATATTGATGTAAATCCAGAACAACTTGAAGGGTTGTGAAAGACATGGAAAGACGTGGGTGGTTTGGAGGCTCCCCCCAAAATAACTCGACAGTCCTAAATACAACCAGGGAGCCAGTAGTAAGGAGTTATAATAAAACTAAGTAGCATAGACTATTAACAAATAGATTTTGTCTGGAACAGTAACTCCAACTGATGGACAGTGGCTGCCTCGAGTGCTAAATTCAGAAAAACTCTAAGGCTCATGGCTTCCATAGTAAGTGTGCAGAAATCAAAGCAACAGGACCTAGAAATGGTTACAGATGTCTCCATGACATTTATTTGCCATTCTTTACTTAGAGCCTTAATTAAAATATGTGATTGGGAATTATAAGTCCCACACTTTATTTTATAATCCGAAATAAAGTGAGCATTGACTCCAGTCACTCTTAACATAATATTGAGGAATCAATCATGTACTAGTTAAATTATGGTACATCCATATGGTGTACAACTCATCATAGTTATCAAAGGAAAAAAAAAGGTATTTCCGGAATAGATTTAAGTGAAAAAAACGAAACAAAAAGAAGCTGCAAAATGATACTGAAGCTCCTCTTCTTACAAGAAGGCTAGCCTTCAAAAATTTAAAGGTCATTTCATAAGTCCAAAATAATTAAGAGAGGTTTAAACTTGCATCTTCCAGATACATTTCCATCAAATAGGAAGGTGAATTAGTCTTTCAATGCTTTCAAATCAGACAGAGACCTCTTCTTCATACTGACTTACAATGTAAATGAGCAGACTTTTCCAAAATGGACCAGTGAAAGTTTGCTAAGGTGAGGGTTCTTAGCCTTGATACACTACAATTATCATCAAGAACTGCTTAGAGGTTAAAGTACTTTGCTTGCTGCCTTGTCTCGAACTCTTAATATATTAAGTATTCAAAGGGTGTAGAATCTGAAATCATCTATGATTTGTGACACATGCTTCATCCTGATTATCTTTTAAGTTTGTTTGTTTGTTTAGAGAGCACATGTACAAGAAGGGGAGGAGCAGTGAGAGAGGGAGACAGAATCCCAAGCAGGCTCTTTGTTGTCAGCACAGAGCCCGACATGGGGCTTGATCCCATGAACTGTGAGATCATGACCTGAGCCCAAATCAAGAGTCAGACGCCCAACTGGCTGAGCCATCCAGGTGTCCCTTAAGTTCTGTTTTTTAAAAATATTTTTATTTACTTTTTAAAAGTAAGCTCTACACCCAGTGTGGGGCTTGAACTCACTATCCCAAAATCAAGAGTTGCATGCTCTACTGACTGAGCCAGCCAGGTGCCCCAATCATCAAGTTCTTAAATCAATGGAAGGCAATACAGCACATGCATTAGCACTGACTTCAGAGTCAAACTGCTTGGGTTCAGATTCCAGTACCACCACTGATTAGCTTCATGACTTATGGCAAGTTAACTTCTCTGTTCCTCAATTTTTTCATCTGTAAAATAAGGACATAGAGACACTGATCTCTAAGGATTGCTATTAGGATTAAATGAGTTAATATACAGAGTACTTAGGATATTGCCTGACACACAGTAAGGCCTATATGTGATATTATTAAATTATTATTAGCTTTCTCCTAAATTTACAATACCTGAATAGTCAGTCAGTTGATAGTAAGGTGGGTTACACATATGTGATACTGAGCCACAAGGTCAAACAATTCCATTTCATCACTAACTTTTCTTTTGCTGAAGTATTTCAATTGCCCGGGTGCTACACTTTTCAGATGCAGCATGATTCATTCCATCCTTCAGAGTCATTTCTTCTGGTGAATACCTCATCCACATACACAACTTCAGTATTTTAATACTATTTCCAGTTTTTATTTTCTCTAGATTTGTTTACATCCTAAATTTCAATATTAACTGGTTTCGTATTTGTTGTATATGATAGGATTAATAATGTTTTAAAAATACTTTGAAACCATGCTTAGAGTAAATAGACCACAGGTAAGAGGGCTGGAGGAAATTTTAAAAAGGCTCCTTAGGGTTTGAAGGTGGAAAGTGACCATATGTAAGGAGAAAGCAGATGCCCAGATCACACAGGGTTTTGTAAGCTATCTAAAGATTTAGGGATAAATCCTACAGCAACTACACGTATCTGAAGCATTTTAAGAAGGAAAGTAAAGAGAATGGGTTGACTTGGGAAGGGGAAAGGGAAGAGGCAGGAAAGAGTAGATATGGGAAAACCAGTAAGGAAGCTTTTTTAGTAAGAGGTAGTAATGTCTTAGATTAGCATGGGAACATTATGAATCCAGATTTACACACATTGAGTTTGAGGTGTGTGATACTTGTGCGAAACGGCTAAGTTAATGCAATGAAACATTTGAGTCTCAATCACTAACACATTTAAAAAAATGAAAACTGTGAAAATTAAACAGCATCATCTTTTTCACTGGCAAACATTTAACTTTGACAGTAAAAGGTGAGGCCAATAGGCCAGGCCTTCTTTTGGTACCCTTTCCACTCTCGCACACAACTGACTGAAAATTTTAGCAACTAGATATATTTATTAAACTTCCCAGTAATGGCCTAAAAATGAAACATTATGCCATATCATTAGTAGTGCTCTGGACATTTCCCCTCAATGATGCCCTTAACATAACTTGGTAAACATTTTTTTTTTAATGTTGCCATTTGTAGCCACATATTTCTGTGAGTTTGGCTCTCAATATCATAGCTAAGACAGAGAAGAGAAACAGATGCTGAGCCTTTTACTCTGGTTCTCTTCAATTGAGTCCAATTTACTGAAATTGATATACCCAGTGCAATTTCCACATCTGGGCCCATTGATCATTATGACAGGTAGAAAACTGGTGAACAATTTTACAGTAACTTAAAATATATTCATATTTAAAAATCAACATATTGTAGCGGGGGGTGCAAAATCTACATCAAGATAGAACACTAGATTTCAAGCAATTGTGAGCTTTGTACTAGGGCCCCCAGAACAACTTACAGAATACATGTTGACGCAATGTCTTCAGCTATTTCTTTTTCCTTGCTTTTCACCAGTTATAATTGCCAGTCCCATGCAGTCTCACAGAAAGCAATTTTTAATCTTTCCCCAGATATAATGCACACAAAACTTATATCTGGTTATAATTTTCTGAACATAAATAAATCATCTCTCTCCAAGGACCTATCACATTTATTGTATTAATATATTCTTTGCCCATATAATCTAAGACTGCTTCTATTTGTTCCTAACCACCCACTTCTATTTATTCTCAATAGCTAAATACATATAATTGCAATTAAAAACTTTGGAAATTGCAGTCCTACATGCTACCTATTAGGACAAAGGGAAAAGCTGAATCTATATTCTGTCCAACAGTTAATCAATTAGAAATGGAGAAAACCTTTAATCAAGGAGTTCAGGTATGGCAGTGGGAAGGAAAAACAGGTGCAGAGGGGGATATGGAGGGAAGTGACAAGATTAGAAGTTTTTCCAAACAGCAAGGCTCAATTGTGAAATCAATTTATTGGATATCAACCTTCATTAAAACAACAATAACAAACAGTGAAAGAGAAAAATAACAGAGTACATCATATGTAAGAAGAGTAAAAAAAAAAAAAAAAAAAAAAAAGCAGAAAAGCCACCATAACAGAATAGGCTAGGGGAGAGGAACTCGTAAAGGACTTCCTATGCGCCAAACTCACAGATTATTATAGTTAGTTCTTAAAACTATCTTGTTAAATAGATATCTCTTGTCCTAAGTTAAAGACGAGGAAAATTAGGCTCAGAGTAACTTCTTTCCTAAGATCAAATGGCTAATGAACTATCAGAGCTGACACTCTACACCACTTTGCTTACACCACAGTCTTAGGTGGGCTATTGCAATTCTTAGGAGAAGGACAAATGGACGACAAAGAATTAGTGAAATTGAGAAATTATTTCAAGAATTTGGCTTTCCAAGGGTCCTATCCATCTGTGTCTTTAGCCTCATGCCCTATAGGGTGTCCTTCTCTAAAACACAGAAGTTACCACTAGTGGCATAGGACACCACTGAGCAAAAGGGCAGACAGGTTACATCTAACATACCAATTCTGATCAACTAATGTCAGCCAGCAACACTGTGTTAATAAGAATTCTGAGGTTGGTTCAACAGGAACAAGAAGTATGACAGATTAGTAGCGTCTATTATGAGTCAGAGTGGCATGTGTTTGCTACCCTTGGTAAAATGGAATCAGAAAGATTCCTATGAACACTGGTCTCCATTTCTTCATTTCTAAAATGGCAATAGTAATATCTATTTTGTAGGATTATTGAAAACTAAATAAGAAATCAGTATTAAGTATTTATTAGAGTATCTAGTACATAGTAAGAAATCAATAAACGTTCTGTAGAAGTTACTGCTGTCATTATTGACTAGGATACTATCTGCTTCTGTAGAAATTTCCCTCATAGAAATTAGAGTTAAACAGAATGGTTAGGTTCAACAGTTAACCCTTGAACAATGAGAGGGCTAGGGGGACCCAAGGGGGACCTACCCTGCAGAGTCAAAAATCTGCAAGTAATTTATGACTCCCCCAAAACTTAACTACTAAAAGCCTACTGTTGCGGCGCCTGGGTGGCTCAGCTGGTTAAGCGTCACTCTTAATTTTGGCTCAGGTCATGATCTCTGTGGTTTGTGAGTTCAAGCCCCACGCAGGGCTCCGAAGTCAGCATGGTACCTGCTTGGAACTAACTCTCTCTCTCTCTCTCTCTCTGCCCCACCTCTGCTCATGTTCTCTCTCTCTCAAAATGCTATTAAGAATATCATAAGGGGTAGCTCAGTTGGTTAAGCTCAGGTCATGATCTCACAGTTTGTGAGTTTGAGCCCTGCATCGGGCTCTGCGCTGACAGCTTGGAGCCTGGAGCTTGCTTCGAATTCTGTATATTCTCTCTCTCTGCACCCCCCTTCTCTCTCTCTCTCAAAAATAAATATTTAAAAAAATTAACAAAAGAAAATCATAAGGAAGAGGAAATACATTTATGGTACTATACTGTATTAAAAAAATCTGCATACAAATAGACCCACATAGTTCCAATCTGTGTTGTTCAAGGGTCAACTGTATGTTGAGAGAAACTAACACTTACTGAGCAACTTTCCAAGTGTCAAGCACTGTAGCAAACACAAAGTGAATTAAACAGCTCTATGTGGATTCATCTGGAATCCTGCCCCCATTCTATGGGAAAACATACTTGTTTGAATTTGAAACCGCTAATCCACAATCTTTTAGAGCCTAACTATAATAAACTAGAAACTGCCAATTCTTTAATAAGCAAATGCAAAAAATAAAGTATAAGACAGCAAAACATGAAGGTTGTGTAGGTACCAATTAAAATATGTCAGGGAGCGCCTGGGTGGCTCAGTCAGTTAAGAGTCTGACTTTGGCTCAGGTCATGATCTCGCGGTCTGTGGGTTCGAGCCCTACATCGGGCTCTGTGCTGACAGCTCAGAGCCTGCAGCCTGCTTTGGATTCTGTGTCTCCCTCTCTCTCTGCCCCTCCCCAGTTCGTGTTTTCTCTCCCTCTGACTCAAAAATAAACGTTAAAAAAAAAAAAGTGTTAAAAAAAAAAGAAAATATGTCAGTAGGTTATGCATGATACACCTTGCTTTTAAAAAATCTAGTAGAGTAGGTAGTCTATCGCATTATTTTCTTTCTAAGCCTCTCACTTTCTAAATCTTTTCACTGGGACCTCAGACTCCTGTTCCACACATAGATCCTCCCCACTTTCCTTAATTTCCCATCTCCCTTGAAGGACCTGACAGCACTTTCAAAGGGATGCTATTTCCCTCATATGCCACTTTCACCAGAGTAAGGTAAGGTTTCCTCTTTGCTTCTTAAAACCATTTCCAAGCATGACTCTGCCTGTTTGTGAAACTCCCTGCTCCTGAGTACATACCTACTCCTCATAACTTTCAGCTCCTAATGCAGGACATTCTGTTTCATTAATGGAAAAATTCTGTACCAGTTCATGGTCTTCTGCTCCCATGTTATTCCCCCACATCTCCCAGTTCAACCTCATCTGGATTTCTGGCATTTCTCTGTATCTTATTCACCAATCTGCTTCTGTGTTAGCTTTCCTATAGTTTACATTTCCTGGTCCATATCTTGTCTATATTTTTAATGTTCTTATTCCTAGTCCTTTCTTGGGACACATGCCTGGCAAATCCCTAATATCTACCTTCTTATGCTTGCAGTTAGGTTACTAAGCACTTGCTACTAGAGTAAAATCATACAACTAATCAAAAAGGTTCCACTAGCAATTCATACAAAAACATACAAAATATGCAAAAATAAAGCTCATCGACAACCACAAAAAAAAAGGAAACTCTTGGCAAGTAATCCAATGGGAACTTACACAGAAAGTACATAAACTGAATTATGCAAACAAACACCCAAGTAAAAAGAAGGCAGGACTACTTCTGGTTGGGAAGGCTATCTAAGTAATTAGAGAATTTATGTTTATAGGTCAGCATTGATCAAAATCTTTGTGAAACTTCAAGGCAATAATAAAGTACACATAGAAAAATAAAGGATAAAAAAAGGGGAAAGACTTCTTATCAAAGAATGAATTGGAAAGAAAAAAATGATGGCAGATAGGGCTTATGAAATATTAAAATACAACAAAGTGTTAAAAATGGTAAGGGGGTGCCTGGGTGGCTCTGTGGATTGAGTGATAGGCTCTTGATTTTGGCTAAGGTCACGGTCCCAGGATCATGGGATCAAGCCCCATATAGGGCTCCATGCTGAGTGTGGAGCCTGCTTGAGATCCTTTCTCTCTATCTCCCTCCCCTCACCTAGGTTCTCCCCACTCCCTGATTTGCAGTCTCTTGTTCT
>NW_027532607.1:945907-958988 GCF_008692635.1 Crocuta crocuta
TATGATATTGGATTTAAAACAGAAAAGTAACTAATGGAAGAGAGGAGAAATTCTGGAGACAGAACGAAGCTTTTTTTTTTTAAAGTTTATTTATTTATTTTGAGAGACAGAGCAAGCATAGCGAGGAAGGCACAGAGAGAGGGAGAGAGAAAATCCCAAGCAGTCTCCAAGCTCTTGTGGAGCCTGATGTGGCGCATGACCCCACGAACTGGGAGATTATGACCTGAGCCTAAACCAAGTCTGATGCTCAACTGAACGAGCTACCCAGGCACCCCAGAAGAAAACATTTTTTAAAAATTTAATATAAAACCAAGTAAAATACCATGCGGTAGGGAAAAAACCATTGTTTAATATACAATGTTGAATAAATTAAGTAACAATGCCATGAAAAATTCTTTAAATTTCTTTAACCACCAATAACCACATATTAATAGTAGTTGTAGAAAGATAACTTTTCTAGCTATGAAGCAACATAAGTGTATATGATAAAGCAGAGGAGCTCAACTACATAAAAATTTTCAATATCAAGATAATAAAAACCAACAGAATTAAGATTAAAAAGCATCAATCTGGGGGAAAATATACAATAAAGATATAGCTCACAGAACTAGGAATAAATTTAAAACAAACACTTGAGAAAACACCCAGAATCCCTTGTAGTTATAAAAATGTAAGACAAAATATCTCATAATTCTCAAGTAAGCAAAAATACATTAAACTGATCAAATCTGATACCGAAAGGATTATGAAGGAAGTCTTATGCTGCTGGTCACACCACAGATTACTACACCTCTCTCTGTTGGGTTATCAACTGGGGAAGAAATAATTTGTTGTAGAAATGATCATGCTATTTGACTTGTAAATTCCATTCTAGAATATATAACCCAAAAAATGACCTAAAAGAAAAGAAAAGCTGTACCTAATTATCTACATTAGCATCTGAGAGGGTTACAAGAATGACAGAAACAAAACATACATTATGAGCACATGTTTACTGAACATTCGTTACCATGCCAGAAGGCTGTGCCAAGTGCCTTTAAATACATTATCTCATTTCATTCTTCAATGTTATCAAGCAATAATCATTATTTTGTAGATGAGAAACCTGAAATACTCAGACACGGAGTGACTTGCCCAAGGTATACAACTACATATTTAAGTGACAGGGTTAGGGTTTGTACCAAAGCTACAGACTAAATTCATGCTCTTAGCCACAGAATATAGACTCTTAACAGAAAACCTAGGAAAAAAATATCTAAAGATTGGAAAATGACTAAGTAAACCATAGTATAAAACCTAAAACAACTCTATAGTTATAAGGGAGCTAACAGATACAGGGAAAAGTTTTTATGAATTAGTGCCAATCATACAGAAAAAAACAAAAGCAATCCCCAGGATCTTGTTATATTTAAGTCACAGGAAAGGACACAATTCCATTTATTTTTATAGAAATGAACAGATTACAAACCTTCTGCATACAGTCGTTCTGCAAGGAAAACGGCATCTCGGTAAGCATAGTGGTTGAGTGCTTGCCATATAGCAGCCTGAAAGTAGAAAGAAAAGAACATAAATATACAAATATACAGTTTCAAAGTAACACCAGGTGGAGCCGGACATATTATAATCAAATCAATGACCCTATTTTAAGTAATAAAGTAAAACCTCAATGTCCATAGTGCAAACTCCACAGCATGCCAGACAAGGCTCTTCCCAGTACGGCTCCTAACATATCTGAATTTACTCACTCAGTTCTCCAGGGACATTTAGGCCTCTGTGCCTTTTTGTACTTCCTCTTCCCCCACAGAGGAATGTGGGCTCCCTCATGTACCTCCTTTTACAAATTGCTCATCCCTAAAGATTCAACTTAATTAATATCTACTTCATAAAGGTTTCCTGGCTGAATCCTGGCTTTTTTTTTTTTTTTTTTTGTAAACATCTCTCTTCTGGTGAAGCACTCATATTTTGTTACAGTTGCTTGTTTACAAGTTGCCCACCCCATAAACTACACTGCTCTAAAGTTACAAGGGGGGTTTAAACAATATTTCATGATACCTGAAATGTAGGTCATCCTCCACAAAAACTTCCCCACCTATTCTTTTTAATTTTTATCAAACTTAAAAAAAAATGTTTTTATTCTAGCAAGAGAGCTGGGCAGAGGGATACAGGGAAGAAAGAGAATCCCAAGCAGGCACCATGCTCAGTGCAGAACCTGACACAGAGCCCGTGAGATCATGACCCGAGGTGAAATCAAGAATCAGCCACTTAACTGACAGAGCCACCGGGTGCCCCTCTGTCTATTACCTTTAAAGTCACCCTATTCTCACCCACTTGAGGAAGCATATTGGGATACAAATGAGTAAGCTATTATAGGAATAACCTTTAATCTATTTGAATTATAATTTTGTTTTTCTAGAGCTAAGAAACATAGCTATAAAGTATATAACTGATAGAAAGACATTTAAATTCATAATAAACAAAAACACTTAGATCCATGTACTCACTATCCTCAAGATATAAATTACTAGCTCAAGAAATAAATTACCAATATATTTGAAGCCCTCTCCCACAAGTACTCAACAGTCATATAACCTCTTTGAAACCATCATTCTGAATTTTGTTAATCTTCAGGTTTTCTTTATGATTTTTATACATTTGTAGGTATGTATCATCCTTAAGCAATGCAACACTTAATTTTCCCTGGTTTTGAATTTTAAATAAATAAAATCATATTGTAAATATTCTACTATAATTTGCTTTGAAATCCAATATTATATTTAAAAAATTCATTCTCAATCTGTGTAGCTGGAATTCATTCATTTTGATTACAGAATAAATAATCCATTGTATAAATATACCATTTTATCTATTTACAGCATATGAACATTTGGTAATTTCTAGTTTTTTTCCCTCCCAGTTATAATAATGCTACAAAGAACATTCTTATGTTTATCTCTTAGGGTACCTATTTAAGAATCTCTCTAAATTGGGGTATATACTTAAGGATGAAATTATGGGGTTGTTGAATTCATGTTCATACACAGGTTCATCTTTACTAGGTAATGCAAATCATTTTCAAATTGTGGGCTTAATTACACTCCTACCAAAAATGTATGACTACTCATCACTCCACATCCTTATCTACACTATGTACGGTCAAAAAAAATTTTGTTTATTGACTGATTAATTGTAATCTCTACCCCCAATGTGGGGCTCGAACTCATGACCTTGACATTGAGTCACATGCTCTACTGACTGAGCCAGCCAGGTGCCCTCCAATTTTTTATTTTTACCAGTCTGACAGATGTAAAATGCTTATGTAGTACCTTTAATGAACATTTCTCTGAATATTAAAATGAGTTCAATGTGTTCAATGGTAATTTATTTCACATTTATCGATTTCTGGCAAATGCTACTTCATGTGTCATTCATTGTTCTGTTAGATGATTTACCTTTCCTTACTATTTTTCCCAGCATTTTTTGAAGCACTAAACCAGATAGGTTGTTTTTTTTTTTTTAAGTTTTAGTGTGTCATATAACACTAATTTTTAGTCTGTTATGTAAATTATGTATCTGTAAATTATGTGTTTATATAGGTTTTGTTTTGCCTAGCATTTTTAGGAGCACAAAACCACAGGAGTTTCTTTCGATCTTTTTGGGTTTCTTTTTAACTTTTGGTCGATCACAAGATATAAAAGTCACCAATTAATTTTTTTAAAAGTCATAAGCCCTATCTTACAAGTGATCATGATATAAGTGTTTATTTTTAGCATGTATACAGCTCATAATTTGTTGAATAGTTTAATATAGTTACAATAAAACCAGTAAGATGGGATTACCCAATGAAGACCAATAGCTAACATTGTAACAGAAAAGCTAGATTACAATTGATTAATATGCCTTGGATACAGTTAAAGCTCAAATATTTGAATGAAAAAGCAAATGTTTAATAACATTTCTATGAGTATTATTAATCATAATTTTTTATATTAAAAGTTCTAGCCATAGTTGATGACTTACTTAGCCCAAGGCTGTAGTTTTCTATTTCCTCAAGAAAAAAATCAAAAATGAACTTCATTTGGGGTCTCTAGAGCCTCTTGTTTAAGCTTACTTTCTATACAGTCTAATTTTTTTTTTAAGGTTTATTTATTTTGAGAGAGAAAGACAGAGTGTGACCAGGGGAGGGGCCGAGAGAGAGGGAGACACAGAATCCGAAGCAGGCTCCAGGCTCTGAGCTGTTTAGTGCACAGCCGGGTGCGGGGCTCGAACCCATGAGTGAGATCATGACCTGGGCTGAAGTCGGAAGCTCAACCGACTGAGCCACCCAGGCGCCCGTACAGTCTAAATTTTTTAAAGTCTCAGGACTGTCTACTCTGACCATTTCCATACAGACGCAAGGGAAAGGAAAAAGGTGGGAATTTAAATTTAATTTTGAATAATCTATACTATCACAGACCGCATTTTTTCTCTCTAATGTTCCTGTTCTTAATCCAGTCATTTCCTACCACTTCAAGAACTATCTAAAACTGCTATTCAAAGTGTAGTCCTTGGAACAACAACACTAGTATCTTCTGGGAGTTTTCTGGAAGTGTGGAATCTCAGCCCCAATCCTAGACCTACTAAATCAGAATCAGCATTTTAACAAGATCCCCAGGTGATTTATATGCATATTAGAGTTTGAAAAGGACTGATCTAAAAAAGACTTATTCTAATTAAAAACATCCCTGCTCAGCAGATTCCCCAAAGCCAAAGAGGTTGTCTCATCCAATGTTAATTCAAGATGTTATGAATAAAATACGTCCTAATCCTTTAGGCCATGTCCCTTAGCTTTGAAAGAAAGGCTTGAATTACTCAACTTTCAAAGCCTCTTGTTTGTAGGTCTTCCTTCATGTTCCTTCTTGACTCTAATCCATTTCTTATACCTAATAAAACAGCCTATATATTAATAGAAATGAATCACAATACCATCTCCTTTCATAATCCACTCAATTTGGTTGGGCTACAAAGAAATCTCCCTTTGGTCTAAAATGTACCATCTCATTCTCCCTCAAGTATTTTCAGAAGTAGTTGGCATCATCTATAGGATTCCAAGAGTATACATAAAAAATAAGGGAAATCCTAGAATTTTCAGATACTTACAAACTCCGTACTAAAGATAATTTGCTGTCCCAAAGCCTGATTGATCACTCCTACTCATAATTTCCAGAAGACAAAGGGGTTCACGCAATTGTAATTTTGCCACACTTCAGCTCTCTGTCAGCTACCACACATGCTTGTTTCCATATGAATTAATCCCACAATGCCCCTCAATCTCATAGAAAGGAATACTTAAAAACTGAAATATCATATTACACTAAAAAGACTCATTAGCAATTGGAGGGTCCTCTCTATTACTTGGGAAATAAAATAGATGGGAAGAAAAAAAAGAGAAGACCATGAATACCAATAGGATCTGATAAGGAGGACTGTTAGATCACCGTATGATTCTTCCCCAATTAGAGCCACCTAAATAAAAAAGATTCCAAAGACAAGCTGTGCTGAAACAGCCAGAACCCCCAATAAAAATGTTCCATATTGCTGCTAATAATTCTTCCATGTTCCATTAACCAAGGATCTGAGGTTCCTACTCCTTATTACTCCTTGACTTTATTTCTGATAACATTTGCCCGTGATGGAGATCTACAACATCCTCAGCTATTTAGAGTACAAAGGTATACTATGGTTGTATGAGGAAATTTTTTTTACTGATTCCAGCATGACTGAAAACCAATGGTGGGGGGAAGGGAGGAGGTAGTGGTGTCTTTTTTAACTTTTCTGAACTGGAGAGTTCTAGTACTCACTCATTCAATAAATATTTACTAAGTACCTATTATGTGCTAGACACTGTACCTCTATCTACACTAATTAACCAAGAGTTTCTGTTCTCATGTTGTACCTCTCAGAGCTATTCCTGCCTAGATCAGTGGCCACCAACCCTTGACAATGCTGTACCTCAAACCCACTGCATCACAATCCCTGGAAGCCGGGACTGAGTTTAGGTATCTTTACTTTTAAACCTTTCCACTGGTAAGCATTCAGGGCTCAGAATCATTCTTCTACTTTTCTAGATAAGTAGCTCTCCTTCCTTTCACAGCACGCTCTTTTGTAAAAACTTACAAAAGCTATGGACCTCTTTTTCAGAAAAAAGCACATGTACATATCTACGCAGAAAATCTGTGTGCAGTGTTAGGTGTTCACAGATATCCTGGTTCAGTAAGTATCACTGGTCCAACTGATGAGAGACAGTATTAGAGCCTGATACATAATAGGTTTCAATAAATAGTTGCAGAATTGAATTTAGACACTTAAGAGGAAGGAGAAGAGACAAGTTCCTGAGCTAGAAGGGACCTTCCTCTGCACACACGAGATGGGACAGTCCCAGGGCCCTCCAGGGGCACCGCTGCTGCCAGCAAGAGAGGTGTTCCTCACGGTTTCAAATGCAAAACACCTTTACCACGTGAGGTCACGGATGTTGGGTTGAGTGCAGATGAAATAATGAATGTATTGGTAAATCAATCTGGGCACATTATCAATTTAAGCAGTTCAAACGGGCTGGTTTAGTGTCTAACCATCATTTACAAAACTGCACCTAAAGAATGGTATCTAGAATCTTTCCCCTCTTTTCTAGTCCCATTCTGTTAACAATCTTGTTTCCTTTAAATTCTTAGCCTTCTACATGGTTTTCCTGCCTGTAAGCTGTAGGTAATCAATCCATCCTGTCCCAGAGTTACATTCTTCAAACATAAATATCATCACTGCTGAACAGAAGATGATAGCTCTCAAGAGGCCTGCGTTCAAATCCATGCTCCATGACTTATTAGTTGTGTGTCTTGGGCAAGTAACAATATCTCAAGTCTCTTGTTTTAAAACATAAGAGTCCATAATGGTTAATATGTACCTAATGCTATATAAAGTACATAATGTAGTATGTACATACCTAATAATTACTCAATAAATTTTAGCTGTGCTGCCATCATCTTCATCACGTCTTCCTCCCTATTCAGAACTTTCTAATGTGCTTTTTTCTTTGTTTATTTATCTAAGCAATCTCTATACCCAACATGGGGTTCAATCTCACAACCCTACGATCAAGAGCTGCATACTCTACTGAAGAAGCCAGCAGGCGCCCCTGTGCTTTTGTTTTTGTTTTTGTTTTTTTAATCAAACAATTAGGAAGGTGAACCTTAGAACAAAAATACATGGTGCTGGCAAGGAGTGAATATAAGAGCAGGTTTTAAATATGCTACAGACTCTGCTATCTGGCCTACGTCTCCTCTGTACTATGACACAGAAAAGACATACATAAAAGGTAATGTGATAAACTATGAGTGTTTTCCTCAGAGGACTTCAGCATTTGCACTGTGGAATAGCTCAGAAAACATCATTTTTTAAAAAAATATTTTTATTTATTTCTAGGAGAGAGAGAGAGAGACAGCGTGAGCAGGGGGGGTGGGGGTCAGAGAGAGAGGGAGACACAGAATCTGAAATAGGCTCCAGGCTCTGAGCTGGCAGTCAGCACAGAACCCGACGCGGGGCTCGAACCCACGAACTGCGAGATCATGACCTAAGCGAAAGTCGGACGCTTAACCGACTAAGCCACCCAGGCGCCCCCAGAAAACATCATTAAACTATATGTTTAATATAATCTCCAGCTCCAACCCATGGCTGATGAACCCTAACCTTCTGACACTTAGTAATCAAGATCACCAAGTCACTTCTCTGACCTTCAGTTTTAATCATCTGTAAAACAAGCACAAAACACTACCCTTGAGATAAATCTAGCACAGTACTTGGCTGAATTCTCAACCTCCATAAGAACTTCTCTATCCCTCTGGTGTCCCTACCAGACCACCTATGACCTAGGGCTCTGGAACCAGGCATACATATAGGTATCTGTCAAAATGATACTCATTTAAATTAGGCAACTGCAATATGATGATGAAAGGAAGAAACTCAATGAACAGAGGGAGAGAGAGACTTTCAAGCAGGCTCCATGCCCACCATGCACGGAGCTGATATGTGGTGCTTGATCCCACCACCACGAGATCACGACCTGAACTGACATCGAGTCCGACACTCAACCAACTGAGCCACCTAGGTGCACCCCTCCCCCCCAGATTACTTTTAATAGTGTCTTATTTGTCTTCCCTGAATTCTTTTCTACCCTATGATTCATTTTCTCTCTGCGAGTTTTTCACAAATCAGATCTGATCATATTATTCTTCTGCCTAAGATCTTTCTCTCGCTTCTCATTGTCCTCATAAAAATCCAAACCACCAAACCAGAGGGTTTGGTATAGTCTGTGCTTACCTCTCCAATTCCTCTTGTATCATGTTCTCTTATGCTCTCTGTGTTAGGACAATGGCCTTCTTTTAGCTCCTCAAACCTACCACATTACCTTCCTGCCACATGCCCTTTAAACATACACACAGTTCACTTTACCTGGCACATTCCTATTTTCCTCCAAACTATGCAAATTTGAGTCATTCTTTGGACTTCGTTCTCAGGGAACACTTTTTTTGGGATCTCTGATGACGTCAGGCATTCTTATTATATACTGTAACAGCACTAAGTACATTTCCTTTGTAATACCTCTCACTGCTGTAATTTTACATTTATTTAGGAGACTAAGTAAGTAATGTCTTCCTCACTATAATATAAACTGCAGAAAGGTAGGGACTACATCTGGTTTTGCTCATTATTAGATTCGCAGCATCTATTATGTACTTTTTAAGCAAGTGCTTAACTAATGGATGTTGAATGAATAAACAACTGATCTTTGATTTCTGCCAGTCCTACCACTGTTAGCATCTTATGTTAGCCTTAGCTTTAAGTTTCTCTGTATTCGTGTACAGTTGACCCTCGAACTGCATGGGTTTGAACTTTATGGGTCCACTTACATGTGGATTGTTTTCAATAAATACAATACACTACTGTAAATGTATCTTCTCTTCTTTGTGATTTTCTTAGCCACATTTTCTTTTCGCTAGCTTACTTATAAGAACAATAATACATATACAAAATATGCATTAATCAACTGTTTATGTTATTGGCAAGTAGACAACAATAGGCTAATAGTGGTTAAGTTTTTGAGGAGTCAAAAGCTGTACTCAGATTTTCAACTGCATAGGGGTCAGTGTCCCTAACTCCTGCCTTGTTCAAGGGTCAACTACAGGTCCAATAGTTAAGAATCTTTGGAAATCTCTATTGAAAGAAACTCTGTGGCACACAGAATTATTATCCTGTGATACAAACAATTACCACCTAATTACTCTTTTACAAAATATGGGGATTTCCTAAGAACCTACTTGTTAGCCTATTATTGTCTACTTGCCAATAACATAAACAGTTGATTAACGCATATTTTGTATATGTATTATTGTTCTTATAAGTAAGCTAGAGAAAAGAAAATGTTGCTAAGAAAATCACAATTTTGTTGTAAATGAAAGAACATGGTGAGTAGAAACAATATACTCAGGATTTAATTTTGGAGGCATGTATTCAAATTTGTGTGTCAGCACTTCCACGAGCGTGACTTTGGGGGAATTCTTTAACTCTTCTCAGCCTCAATTTCCTCATTTGGAAAACAGAGCTCTATTTCTTGGACTTGTGTGAATTAAATGACATGATATACAGTAGTCCTAGTATACTGACTAGCACACAGTAGACACTAAAAACCTTCTCCTTTCCTGTCTTCCAATATAAACAAATTCAATAAATACAGTTTCCAGTATTATAACATCTCCCAGCATATCTGCCACAATTGCTTATTTTGTTAACATGTAAGCCACAAAAGACCCAAATGATCCACCAGCTAACTTAGTAGTACTGATCACCAGGAAAATTTGACACATACATACTATGGCCATAAAGTCCTAGAACTTTGCATTTTTTTCTGTCTTTTTAAAATTAAAGAAAGGAAAAGGAGAAAAAGTATCATAATCAAAGGTTCTACCCATTTCTGATATAAAATCAAGCTTTGCTCAGGAGAACGTCATTCTTTTATCACCAAATTAAAAAAAATTTTTTTAATGTTTTATTCATTTTTGAGAGAGAGGGAGACAGACAGACAGTGTGAGCAGGGGAGGGACAGAGAGTGAGGGAGTCGCAGAATCTGAAGACAGGCTCCAGGCCCTGAGCTAGCTGTCAGCACAGCGCCCAACACGGGATTCAAACTCACAAACCAGTGAGATCATGACCTGAACCAAAGTCGGATGCTTAACTGACTGAGCCACCCAAGCACCCCTATTACCAATTCTTATGAGGGTCAGAAAGTGATAGTAAAGCCCAACTCAAACTCTTCTATACCCCAGACATATAATTTGCCACTTGGACAAACCCACATATAGCTTCTATCACCACTCTGCTCAAGCACCTCTAAGTTCCTCAGTGATAGTGCTCTTTGGGAGGAACAGGGAGGAAAACAGGCTATTTTCTAAGACACTACAGATTGGTAGCTTATGAAGAGCAGGCCCCCTGGCTAGGCATCTACTTTGGCAGAACTGCTGGTGTGGATCTGCCCCTTAAAGAATTTCAGTGCATCATCTCAGGACTTCTACAAATTAAAGCCAGATGGGTGAATGCTGCTAACAGTTAGGGAGACAAATAGAGCAACACCACACCCATCCTCAAAAAGAAAAAAAAAAAAGTTTAAAAGAGAATTCCTACTCATTAAATTAATGGGTCAGTCCTAGGTTGCATTCATTTAAAAGATGAATCAAAATTCATCTTTTGCCCAAAATGGCAAACTTCCTTCCTTGTTTGTTCTTAAACATGTAATATTATTGAAAATATAAACAAACCTCTGTAAATGTACAACTAATTCAGACCTAAATGTGACCATATAAATTATTTTTATTCTTGTTTTTGTCAAAAAAGAAGATAGCTGCCTTTTTTTTGAACCATAAAAGAAATGGATAATAAGAACTTCAGACAATAAAGGAGGTATAAGGAAAAAAATATCACTATGCAATTTTCCTGTTACACATTACAATCTAATTTTTAGAACTTTCATTTGGTTTAGGTCTACATCAGTGGTTTTCCATCTGGGCGATTTTGCCCCCTAAGAGATGCCTAGNATTGCAAATTCTTCTGTTCAAAAATGTATAATGGCTATATACTACCAATACCATAAACCCCTCGACCTGGACATGAAGTCCCCTATAATCTGATTCTACCTGGCTAGCAAAACTTTCCTCTCCCTGATCTCAATTCCCATCCCAACCAAAGCTATAATATTTTATAGTTCTAAATACCATTCTCAACTTTGTGCTTTTNTATTTTACTAGCCTGTATGTCTCCCTAACTCTTGTCTGTCCCTCCTTCCCAAAAGCACCAGATTAATCTTCCCAAAGCAGTGCTTTCATTGCAAATTCTTCTGTTCAAAAATGTATAATGGCTATATACTACCAATACCATAAACCCCTCGACCTGGACATGAAGTCCCCTATAATCTGATTCTACCTGGCTAGCAAAACCTTCCTCTCCCTGATCTCAATTCCCATCCCAACCAAAGCTATAATATTTTATAGTTCTAAATACCATTCTCAACTTTGTGCTTTTGCTTGTGTTATACCATGCTAAAACCATTTTTCTCCTCTTTTTTCTTTTTTTCTCCTCTACTCATTTCTTCTCCCACACAAACATTTCAAACACTTCCCATCTTCTAAAGCTTGAAGTTCTACTCCATCAAGAAACCCCATTTTTCCAGTCTACAAGGATCTATTTCCTGAGTTTCTTTATTATCTGTGCAATTAAATACATACTGACTTGTAACATTATCCAATTGTTCCTGTTAAACATTCTTATCTTTCCAACAAGACTAGACCCCTCAAAAGATCAGAGGTTTTATCTACACATTTCTACTGGTTGGCTTCACAAATATCTCCAACTCATTTTGTTCAAAACAGATTGTCAGGGTGCCTGGGTGGCTCGGTTCATTAAGTGTCACACTCTCGATTTTGGCTCAGTTTATGATCTCACAGTTCATGAGATCAAACCCCGAGTCACGTTCCTCACGGACAGCATGGAACCTGCTTGAGATTCTCTCTCCATCTCCCTCTGCCCCTCCCCCGTGCATGCATGCACTCTCTCTCAAACAAATGATTAAAAAAAAAAAGATTAATTATCCTTTTTCAGATTTGTCCCCCTTGCAAAGAATTCTTCATTTATTAAATGGCACCACCAAAATGAAATCCAGGCAGCTATTCTTGATCCCCACCCTCTCCCATTCAGTCTCCATGTCTCACTGGTTCAAAACATCTTTTGAATTTATCAATCCCTTTCCTACTCCACTACTACCACTTTAGTCTAGGTTACTTTCATCCTAAGCCTATTTTTTAAGTTTTTATTTATTTCTGAGAGAGAGGGAGAGCACGAGTGGGAGAGAACACACACGAGAGAACCCCAAGCAGGCTTGGTACTGTCAGCGCAGAATCCCATGTAGGGCTCGATCACACAAACAATTAGATCATGAGCTGAGCTGAAANCTGCCCCTTAAAGAATTTCAGTGCATCATCTCAGGACTTCTACAAATTAAAGCCAGATGGGTGAATGCTGCTAACAGTTAGGGAGACAAATAGAGCAACACCACACCCATCCTCAAAAAGAAAAAAAAAAAAGTTTAAAAGAGAATTCCTACTCATTAAATTAATGGGTCAGTCCTAGGTTGCATTCATTTAAAAGATGAATCAAAATTCATCTTTTGCCCAAAATGGCAAACTTCCTTCCTTGTTTGTTCTTAAACATGTAATATTATTGAAAATATAAACAAACCTCTGTAAATGTACAACTAATTCAGACCTAAATGTGACCATATAAATTATTTTTATTCTTGTTTTTGTCAAAAAAGAAGATAGCTGCCTTTTTTTTGAACCATAAAAGAAATGGATAATAAGAACTTCAGACAATAAAGGAGGTATAAGGAAAAAAATATCACTATGCAATTTTCCTGTTACACATTACAATCTAATTTTTAGAACTTTCATTTGGTTTAGGTCTACATCAGTGGTTTTCCATCTGGGCGATTTTGCCCCCTAAGAGATGC
>NW_027532607.1:959147-1003387 GCF_008692635.1 Crocuta crocuta
TGCCTGGGTGGGGGGGGGGCATTTTTGGTTGTCACAAACAGAGGGGGCCACCTAGTGGGTAGAGGCCAGGGATGCTGCAGAACACCCTACAATATATAGGACACGGTCTCCTATAACAAAGAATTAGCTTGCCCCAAACGTCAACAGTGCCAAGAATGAGAAGCTCAGGTGTACATCACCATGTATCTGCATTATTTTACTAGCCTGTATGTCTCCCTAACTCTTGTCTGTCCCTCCTTCCCAAAAGCACCAGATTAATCTTCCCAAAGCAGTGCTTTCATTGCAAATTCTTCTGTTCAAAAATGTATAATGGCTATATACTACCAATACCATAAACCCCTCGACCTGGACATGAAGTCCCCTATAATCTGATTCTACCTGGCTAGCAAAACCTTCCTCTCCCTGATCTCAATTCCCATCCCAACCAAAGCTATAATATTTTATAGTTCTAAATACCATTCTCAACTTTGTGCTTTTGCTTGTGTTATACCATGCTAAAACCATTTTTCTCCTCTTTTTTCTTTTTTTCTCCTCTACTCATTTCTTCTCCCACACAAACATTTCAAACACTTCCCATCTTCTAAAGCTTGAAGTTCTACTCCATCAAGAAACCCCATTTTTCCAGTCTACAAGGATCTATTTCCTGAGTTTCTTTATTATCTGTGCAATTAAATACATACTGACTTGTAACATTATCCAATTGTTCCTGTTAAACATTCTTATCTTTCCAACAAGACTAGACCCCTCAAAAGATCAGAGGTTTTATCTACACATTTCTACTGGTTGGCTTCACAAATATCTCCAACTCATTTTGTTCAAAACAGATTGTCAGGGTGCCTGGGTGGCTCGGTTCATTAAGTGTCACACTCTCGATTTTGGCTCAGTTTATGATCTCACAGTTCATGAGATCAAACCCCGAGTCACGTTCCTCACGGACAGCATGGAACCTGCTTGAGATTCTCTCTCCATCTCCCTCTGCCCCTCCCCCGTGCATGCATGCACTCTCTCTCAAACAAATGATTAAAAAAAAAAAGATTAATTATCCTTTTTCAGATTTGTCCCCCTTGCAAAGAATTCTTCATTTATTAAATGGCACCACCAAAATGAAATCCAGGCAGCTATTCTTGATCCCCACCCTCTCCCATTCAATCAGTCTCCATGTCTCACTGGTTCAAAACATTCTTTGAATTTATCAATCCCTTTCCTACTCCACTACTACCACTTTAGTCTAGGTTACTTTCATCCTAAGCCTATTTTTTAAGTTTTTATTTATTTCTGAGAGAGAGGGAGAGCACGAGTGGGAGAGAACACACACGAGAGAACCCCAAGCAGGCTTGGTACTGTCAGCGCAGAATCCCATGTAGGGCTCGATCACACAAACAATTAGATCATGAGCTGAGCTGAAATCAAGTCAGACACTTAACCGACTGAGCCACCCAGGCGCCCCTCTAAGACTATTTTTACTCTTGCCTCCTTCTTCCATTACATTTCACATATAGTAGCCAAAAGATCTAACATTTTCATCAACTCAGCCCTCTTCTGAAAATCCTTCAGTGACTCCCCACACACTTAGAATGAAAACTGAACTCCTTATAATGGCCTTGCATTAATATGCAACTCCAGCCACATTGGCCTTCTTTCAGTTATTTCAATGCCAAGTTCTGCTATGTTTTAGGGACTTTGCACATACTGTTTTCTCCCTGTTATGCTCTTCAAATTACTGTTTCTTTCTCAACCTTCGGATCCCAGCTTTTCAATGTTATTTGCTCAAAAAGGACCTTCCTAATACCACTGTTAGAGAAGATTTTAGAATGTCGTTTATACTGTTCCGTGCTTGGTACATAGCAGGTGAAGAACACTCTTTCCAGTTGGATTTTTTCATTCAGGCTGCTTAACTTTTTGCTATTTTCTAGTACCTCTTTTGGTGGTTCAATTGCAAACCTGACACTTGGGCTCAGGTCAAGTCCCTCCTCTTAGGTCTCTCTCCTAACACCCTATTTATAGTGTCCTTATCACAGTTTGTAATCATTAATTTGCGATTATTTGCCTAATGCTTTCTCTATATAAAGAACATAAGCACAAAAGGGGCTACGTCAGGACACTAGTCCATAAAGGAATGAAATTATTATATATGTTTGCAATGACCTCCTCCTCCACCCACATTCCTCAAAGCTTATTCTCCCAGTAGAGATACTAGGTGCAGTGTCTTCAAGATACTATACTGTACCTAAATATAAGGTTAATTTCCCATTTACCAAGTTTAATAAATGTGTTTCAGCTGACTTAAGTATATGAGTTTTTCTGAAGATTGAATAATCAAATGCCTATTGCTTTATCAATTGTTACACATACATTTTTTTAAAATTTTTTAATGTTTTATTTATTTCTAGGAGAGAGAGAGACAGCGTGAGCAGGGCAGGGTCAGAGAGGGAGTCACAGACTCTGAAATAGGCTCCAGGCTCTGAGCTGGCAGTCAGCACAGATCCCGACGTGGGGCTCAAACCCATGAACTGCAAGATCATGACCTAAGCGAAAGTCAGACGCTCAACTGACTAAGCCACCCAGGCGCCCAAGTTACACATACATATTTTTTAAATGACAAAATTTGGAAGTTTCATTTTTTTCTATTCTCATTGAACAGAACAATTTTATGGAAACTGTTCACATCTATCTTTGATATCAACAAAGCCATTTTCTCATCTAACACAATTTTTCTAATGACACTACATTTAATTCTAAGTTACCTGAAATATGGTACCGTTTGAATCCACTCTAGATGCTATCCCTGTAGATCTTACTCCAAGCCAAAAGTATTCCCTCACTATCTAAATGATCTCTAAAACAACATCATGTGTACAGTATTCACTTACTATACTGCTTATTAAGGCAATTTTTACAAAGCGTGTTTACAACTTCATCCAACACGTCTGTGAAGTGCTACCCCCAGGAATAACTGATAAATCCATTAAAATGTCTTTGATTTTTTTAAACTCAATTTTATCAGGTGAATTTCATAAATATCCAAATTAACACTGATTGAAATCATTTAGGCTGTGTGTCTTCCCCCAACAATTAAAAATAAAATAATTGACAGAATTTCTGTCTCATAATAGGAGAGACTTTTTGTAAAGACTCAAATACAAAGTAAAGTTTTTCTATGAGAAGACAGTTTGGAGGAGCAGCTAATATTTAGGCTGATGCAGTTTATCAGACTGACTATTCCATGTCAAAACTTTAAAGAAATAAAAGCAGCAAACGGTTGCTCAATTTTTTCCTATGCCTGGTAATATCATGATGCCTCAAACAACTTTCCAACTTCCTCTCATTCCTTTACAAGTACATGCAATTACTTATCATAGTTTTTAAAAAAACCCATAGTATCTATCTGTCCTATTTTCTCCTTAGCACTACCTTCCCATTTTCAGCCCTATCCCTAATCAGTTGATCTGCATGGCAGCTAAAGTTGCTGGTTTCTCCAACTGCTACAGACCCCTTAGTGAATATCTGACCTCTTCTACTATAAATTACAACCAAAATTCTCACCTAGCCAGATCCTAAAACTTCCTACCACAGTCCCAAATCTAATGGACGAAGGTAGTATGGGGGAAGAAAATGGGGACAAATTTGACTTTTTTAAGCCTTAAAAACACCTAAGAGCATTACTGCTAAGAATACAGTAAGGAAAGAGGAAACTTGATGGGTACCATCTAGGAAGCGGTTACATAGTTTTTTCTTCTCCTTGTTTTTACACAAGTTGAAATTGTTATTAAATAGTGGTGATAGGCTAGCATTGAAACTAGTTTATCATTTGAGAAAAATTTTGGGGCCAGAGAAGGCAAATGTATCATTAATGAAGACAAAATTACAAAAATATGAAACAGAAATGAAACAACTTGAGAGATATACTTATTCATTAAGAAGGTACAGATAACTTTTAGGGCACCTGGGTGCCTCCTGATCTCAGGGCCGTGCTCCATGCTAGGCGTGGAGGCTACTTAACAACAACAACAACAACAAAAGATACAGATAACTTCTAATTTAATATTAGGCCTAAAAATAAAAATCCTAAAAGGGACTCTACCAGTAAGAGGAATCTGGATGGAAAGAAACAGCTTTGGAAGCATTGATACAATTACAAACAGGTAAATTTCCTAAGACAGAATTCCACATTATATTGGTTCAAATTCTAATAGTTGTTATATGTAAAAGAAACCAACTGGGAGAAATTTATATTTCATTCTGGGAAGAAAACTTAAGGAAATGTGGAAGCAGCGATGTAGTAAAATATTTATTATTTTATATCACAGGCCTATTAAGGGTAATGGGAGGTAATTTCTAAAATCGATTTGCTTTCTAACTTCAAAAAAAAAAAAGTCCATAACTCAATGACAGCACTTGATAGAGGTCAACTCTTCTATTCAAGTCAAAGAGCCTATGGTGAGCTGAAAGTCTCCCAGACCTGGTCCATCAGTAAGGGACAAAAGATTCAGTTTCTTGAGATGGCAGGGGGGAAAATGACTTGGCACTGCATCACACCTCAAATCCAACAGGGTTTCTCCCATGCCAACAGAGCACTGTGCGTCAAAGCATACCTTGGTGTAAGGACAGCGAAATGGATGTAAAAACCCTTATTTGTCTTTCATTTCCTGAACGCATTATCAACATGCACAACAAAACACTCCTGATCCCCATCACACAGGTCACGGAAGAAAAAAAAGAAAACCACCCAGATTTGTCGTTTCCACTCCCTCCCCTCGTACATAGGTGCCTGCCCCTCAGCGCTGGGCCTCGGGAGTTCTCTTCCCGGATCATTGTCCAGTGGGAAATTCACTGAGCGAGGAAAGCAACGTGGGCTATAGGACGTCTGTTACCAAAACAGAAATCAGTATTAAAAATACCGATCTTATCGGCCCTCCGCCCTCTCACATAAAACAAAAACAAAACCGAACACCACCCCCCACCACCCCCACCCCAACANCGCGGAGTGGCCATACGCGGCTTCCCGGCCGAGGCTGCGAGCCAAGCCTCGGCGAGCGGGGTTATCATTACCTGGACGGGTTCCTGCAGCACCGTCATCCTTGAGGCTCAGGCCCACTTTCTGCAGTGCCTCAGGGCCCCCCCGTAGCGGCTCCGGCCCGGCCAGCCCCGGCTCATTTAAACTCACCAGCGACCGTTACCGGGGGATGGGGGAGGCCGAGCGATTGCCGAGTACCTCCGAGCGGGACACGGAAATACCCGAAGTGGTGAGATCCGCGCGGGAGCCAGACGGAAAAGCCCGAAGGAGACCGGAAATGCCCGAGGCCGAGCAGCGGAGGAGGGGACTGTTGCCGGAAATTGTCGAGGGTTCCCGGGGACTACCGAGTTTGAGCCACAGCTTAGTTTTCTCCTCTCGGCCACGCCTTCACTCACGCACGCCACGCCCAATCGGCCACCCCAGGCTGGGCTACGCCCAATCGGCGACCAGCCGGCTGGGCGTGGCTTACCGGAGCAGGCGGGGAGCGTTACGTGGCTGGACTACCGCTTCCACTCGCCACTGAGGCTCTCCGGATCAGTTGATGCGCGGTAGATTGAGGAGAGGGTAAAACACTAGAGTGTGGGGTTGACTTTAATGAATTAAGAAATATTTGTTGAGTTTAGTTCATTCATCATTTCGGACTCAAAGGGAACTAGGACATTTGGAAAGATTGCCAGCCTTCAAAGACTAGTGAGGACATGGGCTGTCCACCCTGAAGAGATTACGGCCTCTTTAAAGGAAAAACAGTGTAACAGACTGTTATATGTGGCGCCCATAATAAGCGACGTAAAAATTCCAAGAGAGGGAATTAAATTGGGATTAAGATGAGAAAAGTTTCAGGGAAGGAAATAGGGAAACTTAACCTGGACTCTGAAGAATAGGTGGAGTTAGAAGAAGAGTGTCAAGTGAAGGGAAGCAGAAATGAGATCAGTCTGGTAAGAGTTAAGTCACTAACTGGAAATAATGACTTAGGTGACCAGATCATGGAAATTGTTATTCCTGACAGGAGAGGCGTTTGGCCTATTGGGAAATCTGGAGGCTTGATTTTGAACGTTCCCTCTGGCACGAACTAGGTTTAGGTCCTTAGGCAAGTCACATTTCTGAACTTCTATTTTCTTAGCCCGAAAATAATGATTAAAAGAATTAAATGGATTGGTGTATGTGGCTGTGCCTAACACACACAGTAGGCTCTTTCAGGTTTCCTTCCTGCTCCCTCTCCCCCCAAAATGTGTGAGCCAGGGAACTGTGAACATTTTGGTTTTTGGTAGATGATGAAAACACTTTTTGAAAGTTGATTGTCTACTCAGGACATCTCTAAGCTAAATGTGGAGCTCATGGTATATTTATGATGTGGGAATTTCCCTTTCTGGTTTTCACATTGTATGCAGATGAAATCAGGTTAGAATGGATTACCTCCTTCCTTTGGGTGGTATTAAAGGGAGGGGTTTTGTTTTGTTTTTATTTTTTAATACTAGTTAACAGAGCTATATCTGTCACCACCAACCATCTCTAGTAATTGCTTATTTGTAGCACCATAAAGGGTAAGTGCCAAGGTGATTTTCTGCCCTGTGCCATGGTTTTTTTTTTTAAAGCAGGATTATGAATCTTCTACACTGTCCAACTGGGTAGTCACTAGCTACTTAAAGCTTAGTTAAAATCAAGTGAATTAAAAATGAACATTTTCAGACACCCTAGCCACATTCCAAGGATTCAATAGACTTATGTGGCTAGTGGCTCCCATACTGGATAGCACAGATCTAGAATATTGCTGTCATTGGCTTGACTGGGGCTGGAGTCCAAAATGGCGTCACTCCCATGTTTGGGGCCTTGGTGCTAGCTGTTGGCGGAGCCCCTCAGCTCTCCTCCGTATCTCCACATGGCTCGTGTCTCAGCGTTGGTCTCTCTCTCATCAGTCAGTAGGCTAGCCCCATTTTTGACTTTGTGGCTGGCAAGCATGAGGGTAAAAACAGAAGCTATGAGGCCCCTTAAGGTCTAGGTTTGTAAGTCAAACCCCCATCACTTCTCATTGATTAACGCAAGATACAGGGCGAGCATGGATTCAAGGGGAGGAGAAATAGACTCTAGATGGGAGAAGTAGCAACGTGACACTACAAAAGGCTTGTGCCACCAGAAGGAATTGACTGCTAGACCAACTTTGGAAACAGTCTACCAGATGTGCGATGAGAGAATCTGTAATAGTAATGCAAAGAAGGAGATGGGCAAGAGATATCACTTAACACGTGATGCTTTTAGTTGGTTGTAACACTCCACTTTTATTCCGTTTTGGTTTTTTTTTTAATTTTTTAATGTTTTTATTTATTTCTGAGAGAGAGAGACGGCATGAGCAGGGGAGGGTCAGAGAGAGAGAGGGAGACACAGAATCTGAAACAGGCTTCAGGCTCTGAGCTGGCTGTCAGCACAGAGCCCGACACGGGGCTCGAACCCACAAACCGCGAGATCTGAGCCAAAGTCTGACGCTCAACTGACTGAGCCACCCAGGTGCCCCACATTTATTCTGATTAATGCAGAGAGCGCCAAGGCTATTGCTTTTATTATAGGGTTCACTTCTAGTAAAGTGGACTAAAGTTGTATTTTCATTTTTAATTGGCACGTGACATTATTTGCTCATGCAAAGCTTGTGGTCATTTTACACACACACAAGTCTTTTACATACAACATGCTGCCAATAGATTTTTGTGCCATAGATTCTTGTAAACTTGAAGGTAGGAACTTGCAACACAGGGTACATAATGATGATATTTCGTGTGTGAAAATGTGCATCTAGAGTGAGAATGAGTCTTATGCTTTGTGCTCTGGCTCTTAAGCTTAGAATTTGCTTCTAAAATCTGGCTTTTGAGTTTACAATTTGCTTCTAAAATCTCCTGGGATTTTTTTTTCTCCCTAAAAATGGCATCTCTTTTCAAACAGTTCTTCACTGGGCTAATACATCTGTTGTGGTTTTCTGCTCATCCACAACAAGGCCACGTTGTTTGAAGTTGTGCTTTGATGGGATCTTTGAAAGCATTTTAACTTCCTTCTGTGTTCCTGATTGACCTACTTTAACTTGCCATCCAGCAACCACTTAGGCATCCTGCTGTCATCCATTATCCACATATGTTTAGCTGGAGAACGGAGCTGGGTTACAATAAGCATTATTCCAAACATGGTAAATGATCTCTTCTCCTTAGCCTGCCTCTTGGTCTGTTTCATGTTCATTCAGATTCAGAGGCCGGCTTTTAGGGCGCTGTTCAAGGACCTAGACTTGGTATCACTGCCAAGATGCAGGTCCCGCTGTAAACATAGCCCCCAACAAGATTACTCTTCTGAATTCCTTCAGTCCCCCTTGTCTGTACCTTCTTTTGTCCCTGTTGATGCTGCTGTCTTACCATCTAATATTACCTGACCTTGAGGCATTTGCTCCTGTGTATGCTTCTCCCTCTTGATCAAATCATCTCCTTCCTTTGGCATCTCTGATCACCCAGTCTCCTGGTTTTCCTCCTACTGCTCTGTTTTTATCAGTTCCGTTGTAGGCTCTTTAATGTTAGAATGCTTCAGGGGACTGTTCTAGGCCTTCTTCTCACCCTACATTCTCTTCCTTTCCAAACCCATCCATTCTCTTGGCCTCTACTCTCATCTAAAATTGTTCCAAAATCTGTATGTCTAGTCAGAGTGCTTCTTAGAACTACAGACCAGAATGCCTAGCTGCCAACTGGATGCCTCATAGGTACTTGTTCAGAATAGAACTCCTTGTTACTCATACTTGAAGTACTTCCCATGTCAGTTTAAGGTACCACCGTCCTCTCCATTGCCCAGGCCTGAAACCACTCTCTCTTTGACCCTAACGTCTAGTCACAAAAGCCCTACTAATTTTACCCTGAATATACCTTCTCGTCTCTTCCTCTCTCCAGCCTTACCTACCCTCAAAAACAAGTCTGATCATGTCAGGACTCCCTCCTAAGCCTCCCCTCCCAACTCAAGATTTCCCATTGCTCTCAGAAGATCACACAAACCTGTTAACTTCTCTTATAAGGTCCTCCAAGGTCTAGTCTCTGCCTTGTCTCACCTCCCTGTTATACTCTACATTCCCCAAAGGAGACCAGAATATGTCACTTTGGCATAAGGATTATTTTGACCTGAAAACAATTAGGAAGCAGCAAACACAGAAAGAGCTCTCTGCTTTCCCCCATTTGCCTAAAATCAGGACATCGGTTTCTCTTTGTGAAGTTGTATCCTCTCCCCTCTCCTGTACCAGGAGGAGGAAAACAACCATTATCACTAGAACAAGAAATTGGCACTGATTTGAATCTGCACAAACTTTACTGAAATAACCTTTATCTTCTGTTAGTTTCCCCATGTATTTACCTTTCCACCACTTACTACCCCAGAAGCCAAAACTTTTCTCCTTTGTTTTGTCACTTCTCCACAAATTTATTGCTGTTTGCTAAGATGGTATGTAAGATGCCTAAGTCCTAACCACCTCTTGTTTCTAACTCTTGTTTTAAAAAATTTGTTAATCTGTCTTTTGTCAATTTAATTTGCACGTCCATGATAGAGACCTAAGAGGGTAGAGGGAAGGTCACATGAGGCACATAGCAAGAAAGTAGCCATCTGCAAGCCAGGAAGAGAGCTTTCACCAGAAACCCAGTTTGCTAGCACCTCGATCGTGGACTTCTAGCCTCCAGAACTGTGAGAAAATACATTTCAGTTGTTTACTTCACCCAGTCTGTGGTGTTTTCTTATAGCATGCTGAGCAGACTAATATAATCAAGATTATTTATATCATATCTCCCTAAGGGAAGGCTAGGCCTTCTATTTCTTTTTATTGTTCTTTGAAAGGAATTACATATTTAGTAGATGCTTAAAAAATACTGATTAAAGTAGAATCCTTTATACATATTACTTCTTCCTAAAACACTTTGCCCCTTTTTTTTTAACAAAGAGAAGCTATTTATTTATTTATACATTTTTAAAGGTTTGTTTATTTTGAGAGAGAGTGTGAGCAGGGGAGGGGCAGAGAGAGAGGGAGAGAATCCGAAGCAGGCTTCACACCGCCAGCCAGGAGCCCAATGCGGAGCTTGATCTCACAAACTGTGAGATCGTGATCTGAGCCAAAATGAAGAGTCAAACGCTTAACCAACTAAGCCACCCAGGCACCCCTGCCCTTACTCTTTAGCTAAATTCAACTCATCCTTCAGGCCTCATGCCTTGATATTACATCCTCAGAATATTCCCTGTCCTACCTAACCAAAATTATTAGCTCTACCCTATGATTCTCTCTCACAACATCTTTATTCTTTTCCTCCATAGTATGTATGGCAATTTTAATTATATCTGTTTAATATAAATTCCATGAAGGTAGGGACTTTGCCTTACCCTGAGGTCCCTATTATTTAGTATAGTGTCCTGCACAAATATAAAGTTATTAAAATATTATAAATATATCTGATGAGTAAATGACATCACTACTCAATGTTAGCCCTTATTGGTCATAACTTGATGCTCTTGTGACTGTTCCTTTCTGGACCCAGAGAACAGGCTGGCTTTGCACATAGGTCCCTAAGGGATTTCAGGTCAAAGCATTCTGAAGTGTTGAGGCTAATCAAATGCATCCCGGTTGAGGTGAGCTCTGAGATGGCCTACACGGGCCTATGGCAGGGAGGGCTAGACAGACTTCAAAAACACAGGAAAGCAGAAAAATGGTAAGCAAATTAGCTTTCCTGGAGTGGAGGCCATTTAAACTTGGTTGAAATGGTGGTGTATTGCACAGTTGATAAGCTCTGGGTTCCAAACTGATGACTTTAGGTTGGTAAAATAGACCTAGGGAGCTGCTGGTGGTGATTGAGCTAGGCAGTGACTTCAGGAGAATGGAATTTGAGAAAGATTATGCTAACAGCTGAGGATTATGTGAATTGGAGGAGAGAGACAGTAGGGGCCAGGAGCACAGCAACGAGGCTGCTAGGGAGTCTAGGCAATTCTAAATTTCCATTATTCTTGTATCCTAGATGTTATGATGCAGGGTCTGCGAACCCAGTGGTCAAGAAAGAATTCTTGAGACATTTTATGGTGCAAAAAGGTGTTTTTATTACAGCACGGGGACAGGACCCATGGGCAGAAAGAACTGCATTGTGATTGTGAAGAGTGACTGATTATATAGGGTTTTCTAGCCTATGGAGGTGAAGGTGAAGCTAGGTCTCCAGGAAGTTGAGTCTATAGATTCCTGGCAGTCTATTATTGAGATTGTGTTTTTCTTGTAAATCATTAAAGACTGTTACAAACTATAGTGGAGTTTCATGTCCTACATGACTGATCTTTATCAGTTAACCATTTGTTTTCCCCCTGCCTTTGTTCTTAGGCGGTTACTAGTGCCTATATATATATTTCACCTTAAGGCAGGGGGTTGCCACTTAAGGGGCGGGGGTTGCAGGATGTCAGCTCAAGTTTTGCCCTCAGCTTGCTTTTTTCTCTCTCATCAGTTGAATCTGAAAAAAGACGGAAAATGAAAATAGTTACAAGTTACTCATTTACAGTGGGAAATATTCTTATCCAATTCCATTTTTTAAGGACATTCAGATTCCAACCAGAAGGCTGCTTATTGAGTATAGTCACACCAGAAGAATGAATTGAATGATCCTAGTGGCTATTATCTCCTTTTCCTCAGAAGGGGCATATATACCTGATTGCTAGATAAAACATATTGCTATTATCTGGAGAAGACGTTCACCAAATAATAGATTCTTTGTTTCTCCCCTTCTTAGCTTCTAGGCAAACTTTAATTTTTCTCTGAATAAATTGCATAGCAATGAATTAAACACAGACTTGATTCTGTCCCAGTCTTGAGTCTCTTCTATAGTTTTCTCAAATAGACCCTGTTCTTGCTGTTTGCTTGTTTTATGTGTCACAAATACATGATTTGGAAGGTAGCTGATGAGCTAGGTTTGAAATATATTGAGTTTGAAGTGCCTCGGGTGAGAAATATCCAAATTTTAATTGAATATATGAAGCTTGAACAATTTAGGAAAGAAATTGAGACTGGAGATAGAGATTTTCCAGGTAGAACTAAATGCATTCTATTTTGGTTATGTAACATCTTCTAAAACCTCTGTATGAGTATTTATTGTTACATTAAAACTATTTATACATCTGCATCCTCCACACCAGACAGGAAGCTCCTTGGGGGCAGGGATGGCCTCTTACTAATTTTAGTAACAGTAAGGGCATACTGTAGGTGTTTAACGGGTGTTAGTTGAATGAATGAATGAATGAATGAGAGTAAACTGGATAATGGAGATACAGGAGATGAGGGTCAGTGACAGAACTTTGGTATGATAAGTACAACAGAGAAGGCCCAGAGACAAGACCACTAGATTTAGCCACAGAGAAGTCATTGGTGGAATGCTAGGGAGGAAGTCAGAATTTAAGAAGTAAAAGAAGAAGTTGGTGGAAAGGGAAACCAAGAAAAGAGAATCATGTTTAGAAACACGTTACCAAATGTTGAGAAAAAGTGCTTGCTAAGGGGTAGAGTCTCTTTTTCCTTGCTAGGAGCCATCCATACTGTCGGGGACAGGCCACCTGTCATTGGTGCTTTCTTGCTCCCTTCCTCACTTGGGGGCCAGGGCTCTTCATAAGGGAATCCCTATCAGCTCTACCAGCTCTCACCGTTGCCTTATAGTAGTGTCCATGGTTCTAGTCAGGTCTGCCATGACTCATAGTGTGACGTTGGGCAAGTCACCCCCTTCTATCTGCACCTCTTGCAGCTGACAGGTTGTCAGGGCGGGGCGGGGCGACGGCGGGAGGGAATGCTGTTTGGATGACTGATGAGGATTGTGAGGATTCTGACTTGCCCCCTGTTGCTTTTCAACTATAAATCACTTTGCCAGACACCAGCTGTCCTGCCCTCTGCTTTAGAGTCTCAGACTCTACCCCACCTGTTGTTGGGGGCCCTCCCAACGTCCTCCTCCCACAGCTGAGCTCACAGATACAGCACGAGGCGGCATTGCCCTGATCACAGAAATTAGCTTCAACCATTTAGATGGACTCTAAGTGATTAGGCCAAATGTGTAGCCTTCTCCACCTACACTAAACAGCCAAAGAAATGAAGTTGGATGGGATGAGAACCAGTGCTATCACAGTCTTTGAAATTGTGCTTTTAGATCCTTCCATTCCTTCTCACCTTTACCTTTGGTGTTCTGGGTTTTGAAGGTCACGGAGACTTCAGTTTTTCATTGCTTTTTTCCTTCTTCTGTGGTCACAAGGAATCTTAGATACAGGGGATTGGGTTAATCATTCTCCTTAATTTGTAGCCTTCTTTCATCAGTGGTCCATGCAAGGCCTCTCTTGTTTAATTTTTTTATTTACTCCCTTTTATCTCACTGCTCCATCCCATCCAAACAACACTCACCATAAGCAACCCTCAAATATTTTATTTTAAGTTTTTTAATGTTTATTTTGAAAGAGAGAGAGAGAGAGAGAGAAAGGAAGAGGGTATGATAGAGGCAGAGAGAGAGAGGGAGAGAGAGAATCCCAAGCAGGCTCCATGCTCAGCGGGGAGCCCTACACGGGGCTCAATCTCATGAACGTGAGATAGTGACCTGAGCCAGATCAAGAGCTGGATGCTTAACTGACTGAGCCACCCAGGAGCCCCAACCCTCAGATATTTTTAATGTGTATTTTTTGTTTGTCTGTGTTCTTGAATAACAGGTAATGCTCCTAGTATGCATGTACTTAATAAAATTTAATAATATATCTTATTCCACCCAGTAGAGCCAAAATGTTATTTTAATATGTAAACAATATAAAAATTATTGATAAGCTGCATTACATTCTTTTTTTTTTTTGGTACTAAGTCTTCAAAACCCAGTGTGTTTTTTCTTACAGTATATCTCGGTTTGGATGTTAAATTTTCATCAGAAATACTTGATCTGTATTTAGATTTTGTAACTTAACAGTTGAAAAAGTAGATTCACATACTAAGTTGTTCCAAGCATAATTTAAAATTTTCCAATACCTGAATCAAGTACCAAAAAAATCATTTTCCTTTAATTTTTGCCTCCAAAATGGACAAAATAGCTTCATCTATTTTAAAAGAATTGATTTGACTTAAAAAAATTTTTTTAAATGTTTTATTTATTTCTGAGAGAGAGACAGCATGAGCAGGGGAGGGTCAGAGAGAGAGGGAGACACAGAATCTGAAACAGGCTCCAGGCTCTGAGCTAGCTGTCAGCACAGAGCCCGATGCGGGGCTCAAACCCACGAACCGTAAGATCATAACTTGAGCCAAAGTTGGACACCTAACCGACTGAGCCACCCAGGCACCCCAGAATTGATTTGACTTTGAAGCAAAAGCATATCAGTATCAAAAGTAGGTCCAAGTTAAGTTAATTCACTAACTCTTGTGTCAAGTCCATATTATTTTATTTACTTTATTTAATTTTTTTTAACATTCATTTTTTTGAGAGAGAGAGTATGAGTGGGGGAGGCACAGAGAGAAAGGGAGACACAGAATCTGAAACAGGCTCCAGGTTCTGGGCTGTCAGCACAGAGCCCGACGCAGGGCTAGAACTCATGGACCGTGAGATCATGACCTGAGTCAAAGTCGGGATGCTCAACGGACTGAGCCACCAGGTGCCCCTAAAGTCCATATTATTAACATGAAATTCAAGAAGACATTGCATAAATTGAAAAGGAATTCTGAATTTATTAATATCAACAAAACAGTTAAACTTTTCTTGCCATTTTTGCAGCTAGTTTACATAAAGCTGTTGATTAAAATCTGCATGTTTATGTTAGACAAGTGTGTATTAATTTGCACTGTGAGAGGCTTCAATTTTAGCAGAAAATCTTGTACCTACCTAAGTTGCACATAAGAGTTTTCTTTCCTTGGAGCTTGAGTTGTAGCATGTTCATATGCAGTGTGGCATCAGTGAGATTATATGCAGATATTTTAAATTTATGGAAGTGTCATTGTGGCTTATATCTTGTTCAGCTTCTTACTCATCACTGTGTTTCTTCTGGGTATACATCTAATCTTTTGCTTCTAATAGGCATGGCATTGTCTCAGTGATGGAGACTCACCTTGCTTCCACCTCCTCCCACTGTAAGTCATGCTACAGAGAACCTTCTTACTCATGTCCCTCCTGAACTGGTGGGATTTCTGTCAGCTCTCTACTCAGCTTGATTGCCCTTTTAAGCCACAAAGCACTTCGACCTCTATCCCATGTATTCCCTAGCTTTTCTATTTCTTTGCCTTTCTTTTTTTTTTTTATGTTTATTTTTGAAAGAGAGAGACAGAGACAGAGTACAAGTGGGGGAGGGGCAGAGAGAGAGGGAGACCTAGAATCTGAAGCAGGCTCCAGGCTCTGAGCTGTCAATGCAGAGCCCAGTGAGGGGCTCAGACTCACAAACCATGAGATCATGACCTGAGCTGAAGTCAGACACTTAACTGACTGACCCACCCAGGGGCCTCATCTTTCTCTTTATCTCCTGTAAGATATTCATTCTTTTGCCCTTCAATTTCCTAATGTTTTCTAGCTGTGTCCTTTATGCTACTTTTCAAATCTATTGTGTGTTCTATTTTAATTATTAATTTTCTATACCTAATATGTTGCTTATTTTATCAAAGCTTTTTTTTTCTTATTTCAACTATTATACTTTTCATATCTGATATTTCTGTTTGGTTCTTCTTTATGTTTTCTTGTCCTGTATCATAGGGGTAATATTTCCCTTTATCTCTTTTAGCATATTTAAGCTAAGCTCCTTTTATTTATTTACTTATTTGTTTGCTTGTTTATTTTTAAGGGAAAGAGAAAGCTGGGGAGAGGGGCAGAGGGGGGAAGAGAATCTCAAGCAGGCTCCATGCTCAGTGTGGAGCCCAATGCGGGACTCGATCGCACAACCCTGGGATCATGACCTGAGCCAAAATCAAGAGTAGGATGTACTAGGCTTCTTTTAAAATCTTGGCCTGTTGTCATATTTCTACTTAAGGTACAATCTGTAATCAAGTAGGTTGTGTCCTTTTGAATTAGTTGTGGTCCTCACCTGCCTTGTTATTTTGGAACATAGATTGCTCTGTCCGACAGTGCATGCCACTGCCATCGAGCTCAGGGATGGGGTAAGGGTTGGAGGTAAATGAGCCCTAATACTGAGAACAGTCTCCCCCCGCCCCCAGGGCAAAGTGAAGCAGCCTTGGGATGGGGAGACACTTTCAAAAAAACTTTTTTAATGTTTATTTATTTTTGAGAGAGAGCGTGAGCAGAGGAGGGACACAGAGAGAGATACACACACAGAATCTGAAGCAGGCTCCAGGCTCTGAGCTGTAAGCACAGAGCTTGACACAGGGCTAGAACCTATGGACCATGAGATCATGGCCTGAGCTGAAGTCAGACATTTAACTGACTGAGCCACCAGGCACCCCAAGAAAGACACTTTTTAAATTGTAATTCATCTGCCCTATGAGTTTAGGGGATGAGGGAGAAAACAACTGTCCAAAGTTCAGTTGCCTCTTACCTGTTTTGTTTTGGTTTTTTTAATCAGCTCTTTCCAAGCACCGTGCATCTTCAGTGTCCTGATGTTACTGTAACCAACACCTGGATCACAGGGTTGAGTCATACAGGAGATGGGGCATCACTATGTTCAAAGGCAGTAGTGGTGGGAAAGAGGGATCAGAACCCCAAAGCTCCTATTTTGTTTTTTTCCTGGTCATCCCACAGCCATGCTCGGCTACATCTCTCTGACACACACACACACACACACACACACACACACACCCCATCACCTCCTTCATCTAAGGGGCTTCTCATAGTTCTTTTCATTTCTTGGTGTTTTCTCTGTATAATTCTTCTGTTATTGACCTTGAGAGAGGGAGCAGCATCCACAGTATTTCAATCAGGACGCAAGCTCAAGGATTGTGAGCACTTGCTCTGTGTTAGACGCTGTTCTAAGGATGTTACCCGTGTTAACTCATTTAACCCTCTGAGGTTATGTTGGCTGCCCCATTTTGCAGATGGGAAAACTGAAACATAAAGAAGTTAACTAGGTTGCTTAACTAAGTCAGCACTCTAACCCAGGCAGTCTGGCTCCTGAGTGGTCCCTCTTACCCTCTGCTGATTCACCCAGTGCCCTGTATGGGGACAGATTAGTGTTGGCATTGCCCCATGATGTCTAGCTTATGCGTTGGCCAGAAGAGAGGAGGGAGGGTGACTAGGACAAGGCATTAAGAGCCAGGCCTGCTGTCAGCAGCATTTGATCCCAGGCAGGAGACTCTGGTGGATCTTTTTCAGGACAGGACACAGGCCCTGCGTGGCTAGAGGGGAGGGGAGAAGGGCGAGTGAGCATGCGTAAGCCCAGACTAAAGGAGGGCTGATGTCAGTTCTCTGTGCATCTGTCTCTGAATTTGACGTGGGGTATAAATGGGTTGGTATGAAATTCTGTCCTGCGTTTTCCATCTACTGAGTCTGACGTCCTTCCGGTGAAAGCGTATGAGGGCGCTGGGGCGGCTCTGGCTCAGGAACCATTTGGTGCCTCCCAGAGGTACTGGTTAGGTTGCCAGGACCCCTGCCACACTCAGTTCTTCACACCCCGCCTCTGCTTTCCTTCTCTCTTCTCTTTGCTCTGATTGGTCCACATTTATTGGAGGGGGAGGCTGTCACAGATCCTGTGCAGGATACTCTAGATGGACAGGGAGGTAAGAGTCAGCGACTGTGAAGCAGAATGAGGACCATGAAAGTGAACTCTCTGACTCCAGTAACGGGCCCTTGTGAACCGTGGGCATCGTGAGCTGTGGTAATACCAAGGCCAGCCTCCGGTGTCTTGATTCTTGATGCATGGCTCTTCCTGGAAAACCACATCCTCCTCTAGCTGCTGCTGAAATGCCAGACACTTTTTAAGCTGGCGTTGCTTAAAGAATCAGAAACTGGTTTGAGGAGTGTCTCCTCCCCTGCTGGGGCACTTGTGGCCTACGGTTTCAGGCAGGCTGGCACCTCATCTGAGTGTGGCTGACACGCAGGCCTCCTGGCCCAGGGGACTTGCTACATGCTTTTGGAGCCACAAAATATGTCACACTGTGGCTACCCAGCTGCCATCCTCCCCCCGCCCCCATTCCTTTCCACCTCTTCCTCATTCCTAAACCCACACCTTATAATCCCAGCAGCCACTGCCACCTTACCTGTCCCTCCTCCCTGTGGTCCCCCCTCCTAGAATTCCTTCTGGGAAGCCTGAGAAACCTGAACATTTGTCTAGCTTCATCTGCCTGGGAAAGCAAAATGAAATTCACAGCCAGGAGTGTTTCCAGGGTTCCAGGGATGGTTTGTGAGGCTTGCTTACGATGTTTCACGCAGATCTCACAACAGCTTGAGAAGGAAATGTTTACTGTGGAAGGTCCTTAGGGAACTGGGCCCAAGATTAGGAAATGCAAAACGGGGATTCAGCCCTATGCTTGTCTGTCTGCCTCTAAAGCCCACACATACCCTTTCCGTGTTGGCAAGTGCTCAGCGAGCCCCATTTGGTTTTCCCAGCTTTGTAAGCTCATAGCTCTGTTCCCAAGCAGACTGGATATTTTGCTTCTCCTTAGAATTAAAAGAAAGAAAGAAAGAAAGAAAGAAAGAAAGAGAGAGAGAGAGGGGGAGGAAAGAAAAGAAAAGAAAAGAAAAGAAAAGAAAAAGAAAAAGAAAGGGCACCTGAGCAGCTCAGTCGATTGAGCATCTGACTTCAGCTCAGGTCATGATCTCATAGTTGGTAGGTTCAAGCCCCATGTTGGGCTCTCTGCTGAACGCCTGCTCAGAGCCTGGAGGCTGCTTCAGATTCAGTGTCTCCTTTGCTCTCTGCCCCTCCCTACCTTGTGTTCTGTCTCACTGTGTCTGTCAAAATAAATAAATGTAAAAAAAATGAAAAAAGAAAAAGATAAATGAAATTAAAGGAAAGAGGGAGAGAGAATCCCAAGCAGGCTCTGCACTGCCCAATGTGGGGCTCTAACCCACGAACAGTGAGATCATGACCCGAGCTGAAATCAAGTCTGACACAACTGACAGATCACCCAGGCGCCCCCACCCCCACCCCGCCGCCAACTCTTTTGAGGATCAAACTTCTTATTAGAATGGTGAGAATAACTTGTTTCTTAGCGGGAAGGGGACGTCTGAGAGCATCCCAATCAGCCGTTATTTTTAGACTCTTAAACCACAGAATACTTTTTTAGAAAATGATCCTGGGGCTCCAGTACATAAAACTCAGGAGTAATGCTGGCTCAAATGGCAGGGAGAGCTGCGAACCTGGCCTCTCTGTGTCCCTTACAGCCAGAAGAAGTTAAGGAAGACCTGGGTGTCTGTTGAGCACTGTTTGAGAGCTCCTGATTATCTCTCGTTTTAGAGATAAGCAAGCTGAGGCCCAGATTGGGGGAGTGGCTGGCCAGGCCAGGGCTAGTGTCTGGATCTTTGTGCTTCTGGCTTGCAGCCTTCCACCAAGCCCTGGCCTGTGTGTCTTCGCAAACCTGCAGCACCCCTGGTCCAGGAAGGGGATGCAGTGGGAGTAGAGGAGGGGAGAGGCAGGGCTTCCGCTCTCCTCCTTCCTCCTCACCAACCACCTGGGCTCCCAGCCCCGTGGGGAATGAGGATGTCAGGGAAGGGACAGACAGGGAAAAGGAAAGGTGCAAGCAGAGGCACTGGGAAGCAGGTAACACAAAGTCAAAGGAAGAAGGTGAGGCAGAAAAGGGGTAGGGTGAGGTGAAAGAGCGAGCAGCTGTTTGCTGTCCCAGCCAGGACCAGTACTGGCCTAGGGTTTGCATCCTGCTCTAGTTCCCCTTCGGGCAAGTCCTGGCCCCTTTTCCTGCCTCAGTTTCCTTTAAAGGCTTCCCTGCTTGCCAGTGGCGAGAGCACACCTAGGCTACAGGAGCGGTGGAGTAGAGTAAGCTCCACACACTGGGGGCCAGAATTAGCTGGCTCAGCTGTGCCTATAAATAGCTGGATGTCTGGAGGCTGCCTAAAGGTCTCTCTGGGCATTAGACTCCTCACTTACAAAACCAGGTAGGATAAGACCGACTTTAAGGGCCCTTTCAGCTAGGAAAGATCTGGGAAATGGAGCGTGGGCTCGGGAGCCTGGAGAATGGGCCGGTGGGCGCTGCTGGCTCCCGGACTTGCAACCCTAGGAGCTGGCGGGGAGCTGGCAGAGAGCCGGCGTGGCGGAGTCTGCAACCCTGTGTTAGAGGCGAGGAAACTGGACTTTTCTGCTTCTCTCAGCTTGCCCTCTCCTTACCCTCTGAACTGTAGTCTTAAAGTTCAGCTCAAACCAATTCTGTGTGGTGGATAAGCTTTTGTTGATGTTTTCTGAACACTTTATAGACTTCCAACGTTTTTTACAAAAACAGTACATGCTCATTGTAAAAATTTCCACTAATACAGGAAGTGAAAACAGTACAAAACTACAAATTGCTGTCCTGCTCCCTTCTCACCCCCCCCCCCCCAGTTTCCAGGGGTATTTCTTTCTAACAGTTTAGTGTGTAACCATCCTGAGCTTTCTGATGGACATGGACGTATCTGTGCACACCTGCCCCATAAATTGGATTGTGCTATCAATGATTTAAGCATAAACTTTAGAATCAGACACACCTGGGCTGTAATCCAGGTCATAGCTAATTAGCTGAGTGACACTAATTACCCGACCACTTTTAGTTTCAATCTCCTCAAGTGCAAAAGAGGAGTAATAATAATATCTATTTTATAGGGTTGTGGCAAAGATGAAATGAGGTTTTATATGAAAGCACTTAACTGCCTGGTATACAGTAAGTACCACACACACACACACACACACACCTGCACATGCATACACACAGAGTCCAGGGGCACAGAGTGAGTTAGTTTTCTGACCTCCAGCCTCATTGACTTTCAGCCACACCTCCCTGCCTCTCACCTGAGACCCCCCAGGCACAAGTTCAGTGCTCAGTACTTGTTAAATGAATGATTGAGGTTGGTGGGGAAGGAGGAGATAAACCCAGGGACTTGAGTCCGATGGAGCTCCTGGGTTGCCTGCTCTGGAGGATGGAGGGCTTTACCCCGTGGAGAGGGAGGGTGTGGGGACAGTGTGGGTTGACTGGACCAGCTGTTGCTTCAGGGCTCCAGGCCGGAGGCAGAGCCGAGGCCCCAGAGTGGCTCTCAGCTTAAAGGAGCCTGGCTTAAAAGGAATGTGCAGTGGGCTGCCTCTGCTCAGGAGGGGCTAAAAAAAGCCTCACCCTCCCCTGGGCTTTGTGTGAGGGTTATCAACTGCTCAAGTCAGCTCATCTCTCTGGCTGGACTCTGGCATTTTTGAGAGGGTCTGTTTCCCTGGCCCCTCTGGGTTTCCACCGATTGGCAGGAAGGGTTCAGCCTGTCCCAGAGGTGGAGGCCAGGAGGAGTGTGAGGTGGGGGTGGGGGGCTCATTGCCCCAAACGTGGTGACAATACACAGTTGTCAGCTGTACCCTGCTGGTGTTTCTTCCTTTTATAGTCAGAACAGATGCTCTTGCTCTCACCCAGCCCCTCTGTGGGGGCTCCTGCCCAGGATAAAAGGGGAGGGAGGCGGCCCAGTCTCCTGTCTCATCTCCCAGGCGCCACATCTCTTGATTCCTTCCCAGCTCCCACCTCCACCGAAGATCCCAACAGGACAACATGCCTCCCAAGAAGCCTGAGCCTAAGAAGGAAGCAGCCAAGGCTGCCCCAGCCCCTGCTCCTGCCCCAGCTCCAGAACCCCCCAAGGAACCTGCCTTTGACCCCAAGAGTGTCAAGGTGAGTGAGTCTCCACCACTGGGAAGAAGGAGGGGATGAAATTCAGGATCCTGGCTGTCTTGGACCTTGGAGATCTACTTCCTGGAGGTGGGACTGGGGTGAGGGCTGTGGTGTCCATGCCCCACATCACAGTGCACAGGGCGGGGGAGCTGGTGTCGGAGCTGGTGGGGGTACTTGGGGTTACAACCCCAAAGGAAAAGCCCCCAAAGGCCTTTCCCCTCAGGAATGGGTTTCTGCTCTGTCACCCCTAATTTACCCAGCACAGTTAGGAATGGCAGGGAGGTACAAGCAAGCAAGCAAGCAAGCAAGCAACCAACCAACCATTCAGCCTTAAATTTTAAGGCACTGTGGGAGCCACCATAGCAAAGAAAAAGAGACTGGCCCTTTCCTCAGAGGTAGTACAGTGTCCTTCTGGAGAAGAGACACGTAATGCTAACTGCCAGTGCATCTTGGAGGAAGTGATTTAAACAGTGAGGGAGCAGGGGGTCTGGGAAAGGCTTTGCCTGTAAGACCCTTGCAGTGGGTGGGTCGTGGGGTAGGAGAGGCTCTAGATAAGGTGAGAGGAGGCTGGTTCCCTCTCCCTCCCCACCCCTCCCCAGGTGGTTCCCTCCCTCTGTGGCCTCAGTCTGGGCTCCTGGCTGGAGTGAGCAGTGAACTGGCCCATCGCAGGCTGAGACCTTCCCTCTAACCTGGTGAGAGAAGGGAGCCTGGTTTCTTCTGGTGCCCTGGCCCTCTCCCCTCTTTGCCTTCCCTGCTCCCTCTCACACCAGAAGGTTCCTCTCCCTGGAGCTGGTGTAGGCCCTGCCTGCTGACTCAGTCACTTTAGGCCTCCCAGCTATCAGGTCCAGCTGCTGAAGGAATGGGTCTGGGAGGGGATGGGCCGAGGAAGGAGGGGTCAGAGGCCTCTGGAGAGTGGAGCAGTTCTGAGCCTTGGCACCAGAATGTAAGAGGTCAAGTGCTACTGGTATGAAGAGCTATTAATAACAGGTTGGGAGTGGTGGGCCCCTGGGGATATCCACCAGTGCAAGGCTGGGGGTGGCGAGGAATTAGATCAAAATAAGAGCTCAGGACTGGGTTCTGTGATAAGCAGGCAGGGAAACAAGCTCTGGGCTCTAATTTGGATGACCCTCCCTGGCCGCTTCAGTGTTCCTCCCAGCACCCACAGCCCCCTGACACCTCGCAGTTGTGCCAAGGACCTGGGGTCGATCTATGGTAATCACTACAAGGGTCAGGAGTCAAGCAGAACTGGATTGGCCAAGAGATGGAGGCAGTTGCACATCCCTGGGCTTGGTTATGGTCCACATGGAGGCAATAGTGTAAGACCTTGAAAGTTCCTGGGTCATATACGACTCCCACTATGGGCAGAGCCTAGCAAGGAAAGCTGACTACTCCCACCCCCATCAGAATGCTTTTATTTCTTTAAAAAACAATTTTTTAAAGAAAGAGACAAACAAGGATGATGACTTTATTTTTCATTTTTGAGAGAGAGAGACAGAGAGCAACCACACAAGTGTGAGCGGCGGAAAGGCAGAGGGGGAGAGAGAGAGAGAGAGAGAGAGAGAGAGAGAGAGAGAGACTCTCAAGCAGGCTCCANCCCATCAGAATGCTTTTATTTCTTTAAAAAACAATTTTTTAAAGAAAGAGACAAACAAGGATGATGACTTTATTTTTCATTTTTGAGAGAGAGAGACAGAGAGCAACCACACAAGTGTGAGCGGCGGAAAGGCAGAGGGGGAGAGAGAGAGAGAGAGAGAGAGAGAGAGAGAGAGACAGACTCTCAAGCAGGCTCCATATTCAGCTTAGAGTCTGACAAGGACTCAATCCCATGACCCTGGGATCATGACCTGAGTGGACGCTCAACTGACTCGAGCCACCCAGGCACCCAGGATGCTTTTATATCTGCTTTGTTCTGATAATGCGCTACTCTGTAGGACAGTCTGGTCCCTGGCATCTGGATGGCAGTTGCCTAGTGACCTCTGATCAGAGCCTTCTCTTTGGCCTTTTGCTTCTTTCCATCTACCCACCTCCCCCAGTTTCTCACCCCTGGTTGCAGTCCTCTTTCCTATGTCTGGAGATTCCAATCATTAGGGTTGTTGAAATTGCTTTAAAGTGAAAAAAGAATTTACGTATGCTTCATGAGGACTGTTTCTCCTTTTATTGTACTTATCCAGTTCCTTTGCTTAGAAGACTCCACTCAAAGATAGAACAAAAGTAAACTTAAGCTCAATATGTGTGGTTACGACCATTTATTCTGATTTTATGTTTTCATACTAATTTCTCTTGCACAATTACTCCTGGGGCTTAACACATTATGATGCACCATTTCCTCAGAGAGTTCATGCGAAGCATCCTTTACCCTATTTTAGGGGTTCCTTTACCTTCCTGACCAACCCCACCTTCAGCAAAGCCCATTTCTGGCCACTGCCAGTTTCCTTCCCAACCCAGTGTAACTCCTCCTCACTCTCCTAACTCCTTCCAGTCACCCCCGGAAGTCCCCATTAATAGAGGTCAACCTGTGGGGGGCAGAGAGGGGCCACAGCATAGGTGGCAGAGTTAGGACTAGAAATGACCATCCTAGAAGATGTGCCAGGAGTGGTTACCATCGCTGGTGGGGAGGGTGGTGGTAGGGAAGGACGATGAAGTAACACACAAAATTCCAAATTACAATGATGACTCATGCTTGTTCATTACCATTCATTTTCAGAGCTTCCCACTTGCCTCTTCTGTACTCAGCATTGGATTATCATGAGTTGTGGGGGCGAATCCAAAATTTATTCGTTTGCTCAACACATAGTCTTTGAGGCCCTACCCGGCCCCAGGCATTTCTGTGAACAGTAACAAAAATGCCTGCTCCAAGGGAACCCTGGCCTCAAGGGGCCCCCCAACCGGGGATACCTAGAGGCAGGACCACAGGTCATGAAACATCGAGGACCCACCTAGACTAGTTTAGCTGTCCCAGTGCCTACGAGGGAGAGGTGGGGGTGGAATGGGGTGAGGGAAAGGAAGGCGTGATAGAAGGATGTGTATCGCCAGTGGAAGAGGGAGACAGAGGGTGAGGAGTGGTGGGCGCCCAGTGGGGGAGGGATTGCGGTGGATTGCAAAGTAGGGATGAAAGTGAGTGCAGTTTTTTGCCGGCTAGGATGAGGAATTATTTACCTTTGACCCAAAGAAATTATAAAAGGGAGTCAGCATCTAGGGTATTTCTCTTTCCCTCTCATTGTGAGCCATGGCTTCACAAGTGGTGATGACGGCAGGTGCTCTGGCGGCTGTGCTATGTGATAGCCTGTCAGCTGTGGCTCCTCCATCAGGAGACTGGGGTTCTGGGCTCAGTCTACTGCCCTGCTCATTGGTGGCCCATGGGAGGTGACTCCAGGCCACTTGTGCTTTGGGAGCCTTCGGCAGTCTCAGCCCTCATTCCTGTGTTTCCCTCCCCACAGATAGACTTCACTGCTGACCAGATCGAAGGTGAGTTCTGACAACCCCACTCCCCCCACCCCCACACCCTCTGTTGCACTTTCCTGGAGGAGGAGGAGGAGGGAGAGGAGCAGTTGTCATCTCGGTAATAATAGTCACTGTCATCATCATCGATAACCTGAATTTGCCAAAGGTTTTCTGTGTGCCCATTTTCAACTACAACAGATATGTCTATCCTTCCTTCCTTCCTGCCTGCCTTCCTCCCTCTCTCTTTCTTTTTTCAGAGAGAGTGAGCGGGGGTGGGGAGGGTCTTGGGGGTGGGGGGAGAGATGGAGACCTAAGCAGGCTCCATGCCCAGCACAGAGCACTGGGGTCATGACCTGAATGCAAACCAAGAGTCAGATGCTTAACTGACTGAGCCACCCAGGTACCCCTAAATGTGTTATTTCTTAAGTATTTTACGTGGATTAACTCACTTAATTCTCACAACAACCTCATGAGGGAGAGACATTACCCACATTTTACAGTGATAACACTGAGGCACAGACAGGTTTGGTAGTTTGCCCAATCTTACACAGGCAGTTGGTGGTGGAGCCAGGATTCAAACTCAGGCAATCTGATTCCAGACCTGAATTCTCACCTATTCTGCTAGACTGCCTGGAACATAGTAGATGCATAGCACAAATGTCTTTTTTCCCCGTCCACTGCCCAAACCTGCTAAGTATTCAAGATATTTAGAACTCTCATTTCTGCGCCTGGTATTGGAAAGCCCTCCTTAGGTCATTGACATCCTCTCCCTCATCCTGTAGCCTGCTGAGGTGCTCACCCGCTAAAGGAGGAAGGGCCAATGGTGACTTCGAGGTGTGTAGTCCACCTGTGATTCCCACCACCAACCCTTCTCCACCTCTGAGGAAGACATAAAGTGATATTAAGTGCAGCTTCAAGACAAGCCTCAAGATCTCCTACCCTGCCACCTGATTACTGGCCATCTCCTGTAGGAGTCTGCTGTTCTGAGAATAGAATATTTCATCAAGTGATATCTACTTTATAGCTGGGGCTCATGGCCATTGCACCTTATCCGTTTTCCCCACCAGATGCCTCCAGGACATAAAATCATGGGAGCTGGGAGGGACCTCGAAAGGTCCTCTGATCCAACTCCTTGATTTTAAGCACACACTATATTTTTAAAAAGTAGACTAATAAATGGTTAAAAAACCATATACTACTTAAAAGTAAATAATGAAAAATAAAAATATTTTCCCCTTGCTTTCCTCTCATGCTGATCCCTCTCCCAAATCCATTGTTAATAAGACTATATGTCCTTTGAGAAAATATAGTAGTATATCAGTATATATTTAAAAAATTTATATATATTGAGTCANTTTTAAAAATTACATTATTTTATTTTTTTAAATTAATTTATTTATTTTGGGGTGGGTAGGGGCTGAGACAGAGGGAGAGAGAGAATCCCAAGCAGCCTCCACGTTGTCAGTGCAGAGCCCTACTCAGGGCTCGATCTCACAAGGCATGAGCTCATGACCTGAGCCGAAATCAAGAGTCCGATGCTTAACTGAGTGAGCTACCCAGGCGCCCTAAGAATTACATTCTCTAAAAAAGAATGGATGCACCTTTTAATTTAATCAGCCTAGCAGTGATAGACCTTCAGGCTGTTTCCAGTTGGGGGGTATCAGCGTGCTTTCCCCAGAGGAACTTCCTAGCAGTAGGTCAAAGGATACATGCATTTTAAACTGTAATAGTTATTGCCAAATTGCCTTCCCAAAAAGTGATGCCAGTTTACCCAAAAACAGGGCATGACAACTAGTGGATACATTTTGAAATTTGTGAATTGAATCTGACTCTGCTTTTGCAACACTCTGTAGACACTCACTTTCAGTCAATAGCCTGCAGTGCTGCAAAATACTTAAAACTCACATCAGTGTATTTTACTTAAGTATATACTTTGGTGTAGACATGAGCGTAGTGGTACTCATGAGGACTACAAAGTCAACTAATGATACCAACTTTTCATTTCCCAAGTGGGAATCATGGTCAGAGCCAAGGGCGACAGCTGGTTGTCTCTTTTCCTCCTTGAGGATTTTTGGGGCTGTGGCCTAACTCCTTTCAGTCTGTCATCCCTCTGACCTTGAAGGTATTGTTTCTTATTTTGGACTGGAATTGTTTCTGTTTTAATTTTACTCTTGCTATCTCTTCATTTGCTCTTTGATGAAGCTGAAGATAGTTTTGTGTGGTATGCTAGAAAGAATGTTATTTGGAATCAGATTTTGGCATTAGCTCTAATTCTACCATTATTGGCCATGAGACTTTGGGCAAGACACTTTTTTGAACCTTAATATTCTTATTGGCAAAGTAATATATTTGGTTCTTTTCAATTCAGAAATTCTGTGACTCTATTCAGAATCCTCTACATATCTTTCATCTACTTGAAGATAGTTGTTGAATCCTGTCATAGCTTTATATTCTCCAGGTGATATGGTTCCATTTTGTCTTAACAAAATGTTTATTCATTTTTGAGAGCAGGAGGCATGAGTGGGGGAGCGGCACAGAGAGAGGGAGACAGAGGATCCAAAGTGGGCTCCACGCTGACAGCAGAGAGCCTGGTGTGAGGCTAGAACTCACAAACCTAGAGATCATGACCTGAGTCAAAATCAGAGACTCAACTGACTGAGCCACTGAGGTGCTCTGGTCCCATTTTTTAAATGCTATTTTTTTATTTTCTCATAGGAATTAGCTTCTAACTCTTGATTTACCAGTCCCTCTCCAGATTTCCATATTCTTGTAGGAAGGGATTACCACATTTGCTCATTGCTCTAATAAGCACCTGACTACTACAGACTATTGAGAAGAGGTTTCTTCTGAGCCCACGAACATCACTTCTCATACACCCCAAGATCGCACTGGCTTTGTCTTCTACCTAGTAGCAGCCCTAAACTTCAGTGTTTGGGGTTTCTGTGCACACCAGGACTCTGCAGCAGGCTGGAGCATTAGCAGGCACAGCAGATCCTTCCCCCCTCCTCCCCCCTCCTCACTGTTTCCTTGGTGTCCTGAATCCTTGGCCAGAAGTCACGTGCACACTAACCTATAAATGAGGGTAGCAATACCTATAGCATAAGGTTTGTGTGTGTGTGTTTATTTAATGTTTTATTTATTTCTAGGAAAGAGAGAGAGAGAGAGAGAGCGAGAGAGAGAGAGACAGCGTGAGCAGGGGAGGGGCAGAGAGAGAGGGAGTCACAGACTCTGAAACGGGCTCCAGGCTCTGAGCTGGCAGTCAGCACAGAGCCCGACGCAGGGCTCGAACCCACGAACCGCGAGATCATGACCTAAGCGAAAGTCGGACGCTTAACTGACTAAGCCACCCAGGCGACCCTAACATAAGGTTTTTGAAATGTCCTTACAACATTATTAGTGCAGAGCTTGGTCCATTGTAAGTGATCAAATACAGGTCATTGTTCTTATCACTTTCCCTCCTTATGTTCGACCCTCCTAGTGAGTTTCATTATGTTCTTTGATGAGGGGACTCCTTCTTTTATTAACTCTGACCTCAGTCTTCAGAATGAACTAAAAAAAGATCAAAAAGTCTGAGTTCAGATTCGGCTCAAATGTATTCACTGAGCACCAAATTTGTGCTAGAAGTCATGATCATTGCCTTAAAAGTTAAAAAAAAAATTTTTTTTTTATCCTTCTAACAAAACTGTGAGGTGGGTGTCATTTCCTTTTGGCAAAGGAGGAAACCAAGGTTCGGTGAGGTTAAGTGGCCTGGCCAGGATCACATAGCTAAGTGGTAGTGAGATAATACTAACACCATTGTTTGAGTATTTACTATACACTGGATATTTTCTTAAGATTTGTAACATACATTATTGTATTCAATTTGAATGTAATTTAAGAACCCTATGAGGTAGGTGTCATTTACAGAAGAGGAGAGGTTTATGGAGGTTAAATATTTACTTGCTTAAGGTCATACAGCTAGTAAGCAAAGGAAATGGAATTTGAACTCAATTATTCAGTAATTGAAAGACATGTGGTTTTATATGTTTTTAAATTCTTACAAAGCCCAATAAAGACTTGCAAGTAACCATCTTGGGGGAACTTGCTTTGATGTGCAGAATGGTTTGTAAATAATCCGTAAACAGCCTCTAAGGGATAAGTGTTTCTAAAGTACTTGGTGAGGATTAAAAGCAGCTTTCTTCCTAAGTGGTTCTTTGGTTTATATTGTTAATCTATCTGCTTAGTAAACCATTTCTTTGCCCTTCCCAGTCCGGATTATCCCCAGTAATGAACTGGTTGAATCCAAATTAATGAGGAATTAAGGTTCTCTGCAAAAGGCCAGGAGTGCCTTAATTCGGCCCTGCCCCTATGATACCTGACCTGGTACCTTCAGGGAGTCTAGTCCCAGCTCTGAGCTGGCTCTGGAAGTAGGGAATACAATAGCCACCATTTGTTGGATTCCTTTAAAATACACTAGACAACATGCTTGGTGCACTTGGCAACCCCCCCTGCCCCCCAGCAACCCACTCAGGTGGACATTGTATCCCTGCTTAGAGCTAAAAAAGGAGGGCCCACTGAGGCTAGTAGTTTGCTCAAGGCCACTAGCAAGTCAGTGTTAGAGCTGGGGTGCTCTGACTGTCTCCACCAGGTCAGCTTGTCTGGCCTGGAAAAGGCAGTGCTGATAGTAGCCAGCTTTCGAATAGGTCTTATCACTTTGCAGTGTGCCCCCCCCCGCCGGCCCCCCACTGCCACCTCCTTTGACACTCAGTGGAGCCTTGCTCCCTGTGTTTGCACAAGGAAACGGAATCTTAGCTGGGCTTATTCTGAGCTACTCAGCAGAGCCAAGATGAGAACCAGGGAATCCTGACTTCTGAGCTTGTGCTGGTTTCACTTCCCTGCCATTTTTGACAGTCAGGCACCTCCCCTACAGCAGGGGAAGGTGGATGGATGGCAGCAGTGAGGCAGGGGAGGTTATATGACCATGACTGATAGAAGAGACCCCAGGCGGAGCGCTGGAGTAGGTCACGCAGTCTCCAGGATGCCCCTTTGATTGTCAGAAGATGCTGTGGGGTAGTTCTAAGGAGCGGCTGGAACGATGGCCGAGGGGAAATACAAATGCTTTATCAATCACATTGAGCTGCCCTTCATCCTGGGCAGGTGGAGGCTGATCAGCCTCAGCCCAGGGGCCTGCAGTCAGGTCTTCTCTCTGCAGAGTTCAAAGAGGCTTTCTCGTTGTTTGACCGGACGCCGACTGGGGAGATGAAGATCACCTATGGGCAGTGTGGGGACGTGCTGCGGGCACTGGGCCAGAACCCCACCAACGCCGAGGTGCTGCGCGTCCTTGGCAAGCCCAAGCCTGAAGGTCAGTGTGGGCCTTGTAGCTCTTGGTGTCTGTCCCACGGCCCCTGGGGCTCTTTCTCTTCTCCCACTTTAACCCTTCAAGGCCAGCCCCGCCTCCCCAGGTTAGGAGCTGTTCTTGTTTTCCTAGTGAGGTCGGAGCTCCTGGAGAGCAAGAGTGACATTCTATTGCTTCAGTGTCTTCCTCTGATGCCTCAGGGGGCAGGGAGGCGAGGTGGGGATCTGACCACGAACCACTCGCTGGCACCCCTGCACCCAGTTGCTCTTACCCTGAAATGTCCTGTGACCACTATGAGTTGTATCACAAATACTTAGTTTCTAATGAGGGTCAGAGCACTGAAGATTGCAAATGACTCATTTAATAGAAGTTAGAGCAGACTGGAGATGAGCTCTGTAAAGATGTCTCTTTTGCTCATGTGCATTCAGTAGGTTTTGGGGAATGAGTTTCCAAAGTGGCACAAGGGAATGTGTCCCATTTGTGAATGTCACTTGTCATGTATGGTAGTAAGGTTAACAGCTGCTCTGACACACATGTCCTGAGAGGTGTGGGCACTAGGTGAGGCAGGCAGACCTGGCCAGAGCCCCCCAGTGGGGGCTGGGGGGCATCTCTAGTGGCTTCCTGGGCCCCACATGGATCCTTCCCCTCCTTCTCTTGCTGGTGATGACAGCAGTGTGGGGTGAAGGATGTGGACAGGAAAGGGTCAGAGGACCAGCAGGCCTGCTTAGAGATTAAAAGATGTCCTGGAATTTCCATGTTTGGAGGTTCCTATGTTGTTATAAAAGAAAGAATTGCCAACTCTTGTGGTATTTAAAAAGTAAAGCTTTCAACACACTACAACATGGGAGAAGTGGGCTAGTCACAGAAGGATTGCAAATTTATAAAAATTATTGATTCAGAGTTGCTCCAGGCAACGTGGTCTAGTAATGAAACCCAAAGGAAGAATTTTGCAAAATTCTCTTTTTTGTAATCTTATCAGTTTACCTCTGTGACCTGTCACATATCACAAGTCTACCTTGTGAATGTGAGGCCTGGTTCTGTGACCCTTTGGGTGCCCTCAGATCCTGCTGCAGTCACCCTTAGCTCTCCTGCCTAGCTGGCCACCGGGAGGAGAGGTCTGGGTGGGAGTCATGGCGGCTTTTCCCTTCTGCCCTGGTCCTGGCCTGGCAGAGCTGGGGCAAGGCTCCCTGCTGACCCTCTGCTCCCAGCACATTCTTTCCTTCCCGCCTACAGAGATGAATGCCAAGATGCTGGACTTTGAGACGTTCCTGCCCATCCTGCAGCACATCTCCCGCAACAAGGAGCAGGGCACCTACGAGGACTTTGTGGAGGGGCTGCGCGTGTTTGACAAGGAGAGCAATGGCACCGTCATGGGCGCCGAGCTTCGCCATGTCCTTGCCACCCTGGGTATGCAGGCTGGTGGAGCTCTGGTGGGAGGAATGGAGGGGTGGGAAGTGCCCAAGTGGCATATGTTGGGGGTGTCCAAGGGCCCCTGTGTTCTGAGGATCACATCCTGATTCAGGAACAACCTTCCCCAACTGGGTTTGCTCAGCTGGGCTTGGGGGGAGAGAAGAGCAGGTTGGCAGAGCAGGCAGGGCTGAAGCGTGAAACATGGAACCCAGGGCTTCTGTCCTTGGCATTGCCTCAGTCACTGAGGTCCTGGTCTGCTGGCCCAGTGCTGGCTGTAGGGCAGAGGGCGAGGCCTCGGGGAGTAGGAGGGATCTAAGACACTTGCTTCCCTTCCAAAGCTTGGATGTCCGCCTCCCAGTCCTGGGGAGCCTTGGGCCTCGAGGTGGTGCTTGGGTTTTGCCTGTCCCTCCTTGGCCATCTGTAACTCAGAGCCTACTTCTCCAATCCCAGGAGAGAAGATGACTGAGGCTGAAGTGGAACAGCTGTTGGCTGGGCAAGAGGATGCCAATGGCTGCATCAATTATGAAGGTACTGGGTCATGGCCTCACTTCCTCGGGCACCCAGGCATGGCGGGCACAGTTTGGGCTGGGTGGATCTGTAGAATAGGACAAGGCAGATCCAGGGCCTGGAAGCTGTGTGTACCAGATGGGTGATGGTCAGCTCCCATTGGATGTTCTTTTCCATCCTTGGAGTGAACAGCATATTATAACGGAAAGAGCCCAGAGTTTGGAGATAGATCTGTGATAGACCAGCTGTGTGACTTGGATCAAGTCACTTACCTCTCTGAGCCTTAGTTTTTTAAATCTCAGCAATGGGGTTGTGCTGGCACCTTTCTCAAGGTTGCAGGGATTAGCAGAGACAATGGAGCTCATTTTGTCCATGTCGGACTGTCGGCTGAGAAGACACAGGGCAGAGGTTCCGTCTCTTCCTCCAGCTGCTCCCCATCAACCCCAAATAAGAGAAAGAGTCATGGTCTGGGGAAAAGGAGAGGGGAAGGTTGGAAGTCTGGCAGTATATGGGAGGGGAAGAGGTCCCAGGGGCTGGGAGGTGCCAAGCGCGTGACTGATTTCTGTTTTCTTTCTCAGCCTTTGTCAAACACATCATGTCTGGGTGAAGCAGACCTCTCCAGGGTGAGTGCGGCCTCTCCCTCCTGGCCCCTTCTGGGGTCTGCCAGGGGCTCCCAAATACCACTACATGCCCTAGAGCTTTTCTGTTCCAACCCAGCCCCTCAGGGGAAACGGGGCGGTGGGGGTGGGGGGGTCACGATGGGAGAGCAACCTGGTCTGCCTACCTTTGCTCTCTGTGCTCCCGCCTCCCACCCTTGCTCCCTTCCAGCCTGGCCATGTGCTCTCCTTAGTCTCTACACCCTATCTTGACCCCCATCAGTCATACCTTATGGCCTCTCTTAGGGTCTCTAAGGGTCCCTTAGGCCTGGGCCTCCTGTATAGGCTCCTGCATGTGCGAAAACCAGGTCCTGGGTAGAGGAGAGAGTGCTCCTGGCTGGTGCTCTGGACTGTGTTCCTATTCACTCCCTCCTCTGAGCTCCCCTGAGCCGAGGCCCATCCTGATTGGGGTATGGGGTTTGTGATAAGGCGTGGGGGTTCATCTAGCACTTTCTTTCAGGTGCCTGGCCCTTGGCCTTAGCCTTTCTGGGGCGAGTTAGGCAAGCGGCCCAGAGTGACTGAGCTGGAGCTGGGGTCCTGGACTTAACTGCTGTGCCACAGCCCCGAGGACTCCCTGTGAATAAACAGCTGGGGCGAGCCGGGCCAAATTCTTGGATTCCAACCAGTCTCTGAATTGTGTTTTTAAAAGTAATTAATTGAGGGGTGTGTGTGTGTGTGTGTGTGTGTGTGTGTGAGTGTGTGTGTGTGTGTGAGAGAGAGAGAGAGAGATGAATTTTCATGCATTTTCCTCAGAGAAATGAGTAGTATCTGGCATCTGGGAGACAAAATACATATAATATAAAATTTCCATCTTAACCATTTTTAGTGTATAGGTCTATAGTGTTAAGTATATTCACACTGTGTAACCAATCTCCAGAACCTTTTAATTTTACAAAACTGCAATTGTATATTCATGAAACACTAGCTCCCCATTTCCCTCTTCCCCAAGCCCCTGGTGATCACCATTCCACTTTCTATATCCATTAATTTGACTGATTTAGGTATCTCATGGAAGTGGAGTCATACAGTATTCGTCTTTTTGCATCTGGCTTGTTTCACTCAGCATAATGTCCTCAAGGTTCATCCATGATGTAACCTATGTCAGAATTCCCTTGTTTTTTAACGATGAATAGCATTCCTCTGCATGTATGTAACCACATTTAGTGTATGGTCCTTGTTACTTGATGTGGGCCCCTGTAGGTGCCTCTTTCCCTGAGTACAAAGCCCCCAGGACCCTATTCAGCCCTGCGTATCCTGGACATCCTCCTGATTCACTGCTCAAACCCTGGGCTCCATACCCAGGACTCCAGCTCAGGGCCCTGGAAAGTGTCAGGGTCAGAGGGAGCACAGACCTCTGCCTGGGAGGGCAAGGGAGCAGCAAAAGGCAAGTGGGAAAAGGAGAGAGATGAGAAAACCAGGATTGGGAAGGAGATAGAGGATGTGATGAAGTTAAAGACAACACGCCCAAGAGCAGAACCACTTATATGGGAGTTCCAGGGCCCAGTTACTCCTGTATGGGGGTCCTTTTATCCCTGAGAACTCCCCAGAGTGGATTCGATTCTCCTTCTCACAGCCTTTCTGCTGCCCTGCTGGGACATCCAACCACAGAACTTTGTGGAACATCTATAAATCCAGCCATTGTTGGGATTCCATGAGCCCAAATGGGAAGATTGTCGTGGGAAGCAGAGAACCACAAGCCCAAATTTGCCCTTCTCAGAATTTGTAGTCTGGCTGGGAAGAGGAGACCAAGGCCCATGTATAAGCCTTCTTCCTTTGAAGAGGGGTCCCGCTTTGGGAGTAAACTGGTTGAATCATAAAACCAGAGATCTTTATGTAGTTGTAAGAGGGGTCGTTGACTCCAGTGGTTTTTAAACTGTTTTAGCTAAACGAACTTCTACTCTATGGGGAAACCAGTCATGAAGCTGATGGGAACCGAGCTCTCTGGCTGAGGCGGTGGGCTGGATTCCAGCTTCTTGGAGTCTCTATTTGGGTTCCTTGGAACACAACCAGAAGAACACTGATTGAGCCAGACCTAACTGTAAAAATAAAAGAAATGGATCGTTAGAGGTGAAGTGACTTATCCAAGGTCACAGCTAACAGAAGTCCAGCCCACTTTCCCAGAATCTCCTATTTTTCCCATTTTCAACACCAACCTGCCTTTGAAATTTTTTTCCAAGTTAGGCTCTTGGGAGTTTTTCACTCTTGTTTACTCCCGACCATTCTGACTACTCTTTTTTGACCTTATTTATTTCTCCTTTTTGAAAATCATCTTCCCCAACTTGAAATCTGACATTCTGCCTCCATGTCGGGGCCTCATCAGATTTCCTTCCTCCCTTTCTTCACAAAGTGTTTGTTGTTCACTATATGCATTTGTGAGGAATCGGGGCTAAAACTCCCAATGATTACAAAACTGAAAGTGTTTTCCTTGCCAAAGAAACATATGGTCCAGTTCAGCAATGGCAGGAGCATCCAGGGACTAACCAGGAAATGATTGCCAAATAGCGTAACAGCAGCAGAACGACTTCATCCTTGTAACTTATAGTGTAAGTTCCAGGGGACCTGGAAGGAGAGGAACCAGAAGGAAGTGACAGGGAAGATTCTCCTTGGGAGATGGGCTTGAAGTGGGACCTAAAGGTAAAGATGCCCCAAGGCTGGTGCTCAGCCCCAGAGAGCAAGAAGGTCTTGAACAGAGCTTACCAACTCCTTCAATAGACACTTACTGGGTGCCTACTGTGTGGACGGCACTGGCTTGGGCCTTGGGGATTCACTGTACGGTCATGGTCCCTGCCCTCATGGAGCCTACAATCTAAGGGGAAGACAGACATTAAATGGTTGTAATCGTGTGACAGAGAAAGCCAACATTCTTGGAATGCGCTATCAGTTATGGTTATATTCGTCTGTGAGTTACGAAGACCAAAAGCGGTTTGAAAGAAACAAAAGTGCATCTTTCCCTCCCATTGAAGTGCAGAGGTTGGCAGTCCAGGGCTGGGACGGTGGCAGCCATTCTGCACAAAGTCCTCGGCACCCAGGCTCCTTTTATCTATGACCTCTGTTCAGGGTCTAAGATGGCTGCTCTGGCTCTGCTACCACTGCTACCGGAGGAGGAGGAGGAGTTCCGGAAGCATCCTCCTCTGACCCCAGCACGACTTCTATGGCATTGGGCTTGTTCGTGCCCTTGTCCTCTTAGTCACCCCGTCCCTCCACAGCCTCCCTCCGGCCTGGCGCGCCAGTCAGGCTCAGCACGTGCCCCACCTGAGAAGAGGTGTGGGTGAAAGGTGACCTATTTCCAAGTTTTTCTTTGGACTGACTTCCAGGATTTCAAACCACAACTCAGGCCATGTCTTCATCTGCTCGGGCCGCCATGACAAAATACCACAGACCATGGGCGCTTAAACAACAGTCATTTATGTCTCACGGTTCTGGGGGCTGGAAGTCTGAGGTCAGGGTACCAGCCTGCTTGGGTTGGTGAAGACTCTCTTCCTGTTTTCCTGTTGTATTCCCAGAGAGGAGAAAAAGTGGGGAGAGGAGAGGAAGAGAGACAGAGGTAAATCCATTTTGAGGGCTCTACAATCGTGACTTTGCCCAAATATGATTATCAAAGGCCCCACCTCCAAATGCCTTCACATTGGGGATGGGGAGCTGGAGCTTTAACATATGAATTTAAGGAATTCGATTTGAGGGCTGAATTTGGAAGCATAATTCAGTTCCCTAGCAGACCATATACTCTATAGGAATAGGACTGAGCCCACTGTGGTTTCTTCCACCACCCTGAGGGGTGGCCGACTATGGATCTAAGAGGGTGGCCCTTCAGGAGATCGAATGAAGGTAGGGGGAAGGGGGCAAGGGCCGTCCCAGATCCTGTGCAGATGGGAGGAAGGCTCTAGCCTGGAGCCAGCAATGGTGCCATCTTGATGGGGTGATGGTCAATGATGGTCCTTGTGGAAGGACGAAGGTGACTGAATGTGCCCATAGGCCAGGCTTCCCGTCTCCCAGGGACTGGGACAGTAAACACAGACCCTGATGCAGCTTCCTCACCACTCCAAACCTGTGGACAGATGCTGCAGAGGAGGCTTCCTGCTCCGGCTCAGAGAGGAGGGGTAGCTTCATTGAAAGTTCCCACAGTCAGAGGGGATGAACCAAGGCAGGACACAGGGAGGAGATTTAGGGAAGGCTCCTTCTTACACTCTCCCTGCTCTGCCCCTTCCGTACCTCCTGTCCAAAGGTCATTGTGTGCATCCTGGCTCCTAAGCCCAGAGTCTGTCCTGCTCCCAGAGACAAAATGGGGAAGGCAGTCACTAGAGCTAAGGTGATTATGGAATGGGGTCTGCTGAGGCCAAAGGCAGATTTCAGAGAGATGATAATAAAGAGCATTATCAACTCAGCGAACACCTATTATGTGCCGGGCACTGGGCTAAGCACTTCACATCACTTTTTCTCATAGCAGCCTGGGACATAAGAGTCATTATCCCTATTTAAGATTTTTAAGACATGACACAGAATAACAACAACAAACTCCACCCTTTAGTCTTTTAATTTCCTCCCTCTAGCTGAAGGCTGTAGCATGGTATAATATTAATATTCCTAGAATGCCATTTTCATGAAGTTGCTTCCTCAATTAGGACTTAAAAAACCTCCCCAAAAGCTACTGGTCATTCCCAAAGCTTTCTGTCAGTTTCTTCCTTTATTTGACTCTACTCTCCTAGGGACACCACTTGATGTAGCCTGCTGAACTCTTTCTCCTCCTTAGCTCCTCCATTTTGCTTCCTCCTCCTCCTCATCTCCCTCCTCGCCCTCATGTCCACTTCATCCATTTTATTCCTCCCTTCTGTTGTGTGCTCTTCTTTCTGAGCAAATGATTCCCACCCTTCAAGACCCAAGTCAGGCTGCCCGCCTCTGCAGCCTTTCGCTGCAGCTCTCTGTGCTAATTATCAATGGCCACAATTTAGTCTCCTTAACCAGCTGCCAAGTTGGAACCGAAGATATCAGCGCTAGAGAAAACCCTGGAGACTTCCAGTGGAGTGTAATCACTGGAGAGCAGCATGTGGCATAGTGCCATCACGTGTTTGGGTGGCGTCCCGTAAAATGCCTTTGGTAACTAGGGCTTTCAGGTGGGAGGTGTGTTGGTGGAGACGGCTGGTGGTGCAATATCAGCCTCCTACCGCTAGATGGCAGAATTGCAGCGGCATGCTTCCGCCGGACGCCCAGGTGTGTAATCGCACAGCTGGACCCCGAGAGGCAGAGGAAGAGGAATTCCCAGGCTGGGCTGGAAGGGACCTTAAGTCACTCAGTCTATCACTATGCCTTCAGGAAAATGGGGGTTTTATTCACTTTCAAAGACTCACAACTAGCAGTTAGCTTGCTTCAGTAATCCCACAAAATTTTGCAATAAGGGGTCAAAGAGAGGACACTATTCTGGACACGTCCAGTCGGCTCCTATATCGCATCCGTGCTTGTCTTCAGTTCTACAAGTTGCAAAATGAGGAGGATGATTAGCTCATCGTTAATCCCTTCCAGCTCTCTGACACTGATCATTTAGAACTCGACAAGCTTCTTGCTATTCTGCCATTGTCCATTTGCTCTCTTTTCATTGCTGTTGTGTATACACGTCTAAAATCTTCAGTGGTAGAAAGCATTCACTCAGAAGAACTATGGAGTGCCCAAGAGTAGGTGCTTTGGGAGATTAAAAACCAAACCAAACCAAACCAAACCAAACCAAACCAAACTAAACCAAAGTCACCCATGGTCTTCCACTCCATGAGTTTACACTCTACTGGAGGACAAACGACCTGAATGTGAAAAGTTAAACTATGTTAAAAGACAAAATAGAAGGGGCGCCTGGGTGGCTTAGTCGGTTAAGCGTCCGACTTTCGCTTGGGTCATGATCTCACGGTTCGTGGGTTCGAGCCCCGCGTCGGGCTCTGTGCTGACTGCCAGCTCAGAGCCTGGAGCCTGTTTCAGTCTGTGACTCCCTCTCTCTCTGACCCTCCCCTGCTCACGCTGTCTCTCTCTCTCTCCTAAAAATAAGTAAAACATTAAAAAATAAAAAAATAAAAAAATAAAAAGACAAAATAGAAGAAAGGACACCAGGCAGTATAAGTCTATGGATCAAGGGAGAGGCTTGGGCTCACGCAGAGCAGTGAGAGCTCTTTCACAGAAGAGGTGTGGCAAGCTTGGATCTTCACCAACTGGAACCAGTCTCTGTCTTTTAGGATTTGGTAAAAAGAAATAGGGAAGAATAAAAGGAGAGAGAGAGAAAAAGAACTGGAGAATGGAATGAGAGGCAGGGAGAAAGGAAGAGAGAGAGGATGGAAGGGTGAGCAGGGACCCCACTCTGGAGTGATGTGTGCCAAATTCAGAGGCAGAGAAGAGATATGAAAACAATCTAAAGGTAAGTGGGAAAGTACTTTCTTTTCTCCCCTAACCTTGTAGAACCACAGAATTATAGACTTCCAGGTTGGGAAGAGACCTCTAGTTCAAACTCTTCCATCAAAGCCTTGTAACATGACTACCCATTGTTCACTTGAATATTACCGTGACATGGGACTCAATACCTCTCAAAGTAACCCATTCCATTTTGAGAACAACTCTGATACTCTTCTTAGTAAGAATCTGATATCTACACTTCTGAGATTTGCATCAGCTAGTCCTGGATCTGCCTTTCAAAACAACCCAGAAAAGATGTAAGAACATTCCCCATGACAGAAATTTGCATTTCTTCTTTCCTCAGCTGAGCGCCTGCCAGCAGGTGCTTGTTTCAGGCCAAGATTCTTGTATCCATTTCACGTGGCCAGTTGCTGTCTAACTTGTTCTATCTGGGGCTCAGTTCTCTCTTAGCAATGTACTTGCACACTTCAATTTTTTTAAATATTTATTTTTGAGAGAGAGAGAGAGAGAGAGAGAGAAAGACAGAGCATGAGCAGGGGAGAGGCAGAGAGAGAGGGAGATACAGAATCCAAAGTATGTTCCAGGCTCTGAGTTGTCAGCATCAGCCTGATGTAGGGCTTGAACCCACGAACTGTGAGATCAAAACCGGAACAGAAGTTGGACGCTTGATCAACTGAGCCACCCAGGTGCCCTACTTGCACACTTTAGAGTCTGGAAATTAATCTTTTGGACAGAAAAGATGGAACTGAAGTCAAAATTGTCAGCACAAAGGATTGTACCCTTCTTGTTCTTCTTGCTCTGAACATAGGTACATCATATTTTTATTAATTCTAACATTAAAAAATTTTCACCTCATTTAGGACCTATGCCTTCTTGGCCTTGTTCCTCTCAGCCCCATGCCCCAAGTTTATGTTCAGAATCAGCCCTCAGCTGTCCTTCCTTCCACCTTTATGGATAAGAACCCTCAGAACTCCCTTTCCTCAGCTCCATCAGCCTCTTTGGAGCCCCTTCCCCACCTATTTCCTTATTTAGTTGTTTGCGATTTGCTTTTGAATACCACCCATTATGCTGGCGCTAGGAATAGAGATTTTTAACTGTAAAAGACTGTTGTGGGCACATTCATGCTCTTTTTCCAAGAAGATTGATACTTTTCATCATATTTTCAAAGGGGTCAGAGACCCAAAAAAAGGGTAAGAACTGTTTTTTCGGAGCCTTTGTGGGATTCTGTTTATCTTTTCCCTGAATGTTTTGATATTGCATCTGGTGTGGCCAGAGTTCTTTCCAGGCTACCATGACCTCTAAGATAGCTCACCCCCTTCTCGAAGGACTCTCTTCACTTCTGCCTCTCTCCCAGACATCCCTGAGTCACACTTAGGTTTAAAGAGGCAATTCTACTTCATCTGTGGCCCCACTTTTAGTTGACTGTGTGTTCCTACCAAGCTGGATCTTCCTGTGTGTGAAACCCTCCCCCTTGCCCCCAGTGCCGGAGCTTTTTTTATTTATTTTTTAATTTTTGAATTTTTTAAAATAGTTTATTGTCAAGTTGGTTCCCATATAACACCCAGTGTGGAGCTTATTGAATTATTGAATTTCTACCGTCACTTCTCTCTTCCCTTATCACATTCGGTGGCATCCTCTGGGCTTTTGTTCTCAAACAGTGGGTTCCCTGTGGATGTGAATCCTCTTGGTGGTCAGTATTCTCATGCCTACTCTCCTACCAGTTTCATTTTTCTTAGACAGAGTCTATTGTCAAATGGAGATGACTCTCATCTCATAAATTTTTGGTCATCCCCAAGAGAGTATGTGTCATTCTGTGTTTACATCTATGGTGCATCCGGCAGCTAAGGGACACCCCCAACGGGGGCTTGGGGGTGTCTGTGTCTCAGGTTTCTCTGTGGGCATATGGGACTCTGTTCTTAGCACCCGAGGACTGGAAACAGCACATCTGGCTGGGCTGGTGTCTGGGCTCCCTCAGCCTCCTGACCCTCAGGCTTCAAAGGAGATTTAAAAAGTAGCCCCCTGGACCCTACTACCCCTTCTCCCATTCCATCCCCACCCATGCTCATTCTCTGAACTCAGCTCCTCTGTGTCCTCCATGCTATGAGGAAGCCAGGGCCAAACATCCAGTGTTGACAGCACGGTTACCAGTTGGAATGTGAAGAGTTCCACAAACATTGACTTAGTGCATTTTATTGCTGGTGCTGCAACTTTTCATTTGACTTAGAATTTTGTCTTTGTGATAGTTTGCCAGTGTCTAGTCTCTTATAAAGAAAAAGCTGGTATTGTGCCAGGCCTTTGGGGTTTAGGAAACTGAATAGAATCTGATCCTTGCCCTCAAGGAATATCAAGACTGATAGGCAAGCTAAGACGTGTTTTGTGCACAAACACGAAAATATCAAGCAGAAGGCAAAGGCTTATAAGAGCGATACTAGCAAAGAAAGTGGGGGGGGGGGACTTGAAAGGGAGAAGTAGGCTTTATTTCCAGTTAGGAAATCACAGGAGGCTCTTTGGGGGCAGTTGGAGCTGGTATTGAAAGTGTAGAGGCTGGGGGTGATTTTGATCCACACTCACAGAAGTGGTAGAGCAGTGGTTAAGAGCAGAGTCTCAAGGGGGTGTCTGACTTCAGCTCAGGGCATGATGTCATGGTTTGTGAGTTCAAGCCCCACATCAGGCTTGTTGCTCTCAGCCCAGAGCCTGCTTCGAATTCTCTGTCTCCCTCTCTCTCTCTGCCCCTTCCCTGCTCATGCTCTCTCTCTCAAAAATGAATAAACATTTAGAAAAAAAGAGAGAATGTAGTCTCAGGGTCACAGTGGGTCTATGCTTAGGAGCCGTGTGACCTCCAGCAAGTGTCTCAGCTTCTCTGAGCCTCAATTTCCCTATTTGCAAAATGGAGATAATGGTAGTACTGACCTCATTTGCTTATTAGGAGACGAATTCGGGAATTAGTACATGTAAAGCACTTAAAACAGTGTCACATTGTAAGGACTTAGTAACTCTTAGCTCTACAGGGGAGAAGAATGTTCTAGGAAGAGGGAACAACTCTAGCAAAAGGAGAAAAATGAAGGAACTATTCTCCTTTAAAACTTTTTTAATTCCAGCGTGGTTACCATATGGTGTCATATTAGTTCAGGCGTACAAGGTAGTGATTCCACAATTCCATACATCACTCAGTGCTCATCATGGCAAGTGCACTCAAGAACTATTATTCTCCTGGGAAGCCCCCAATATAACAGAAATACCTTGCAAATAAATGGAGAAGAAATAATGTTCATTATAATAGCAATTGCCTTTACTGCATACCTACCCTGTGCTAATGCTCTTCTGTACTTTGTATACATTGTTCATTTACTGTTTTTTTAATTAGAAAAAAATTTTAAGTATTTATTTTTGACAGAGAAAGAGCAAGAGCAAGAGGCACAGAGAAAGAGAGAGAGAGAGAGAGAGAGAATGAGTGGGGGAGGTGCAGGGAGAGGTAGAGAGAGAATCCCAAGCAGGTTCTGTGCTGTCTGCACAGACCCTGATGAGGGACTCCATCTCACAAACCATGAGCTCATGACCTGAGCCAAAATCAAGAGTTGGACGCTTAGCCGACTGAGGCACCCAGGAGCCTTATTTCTTCTTTCCATTACTCCTCCTGGGGCAGATGTGATTATCCCCACTCTACAAATGAGGAAACTGAGGCTGATAGAGGCTAAGCCTCACAAGGGCACTTCATGAGCCAGCAGAAACTTCAGGAATCAGTCCCGCATTCATTTGCTGCCTAAGCCTGGATTGAGTTTCCAGCTATAGTCCCCTTGCCTTCCTTGGAGGCCCTTCCCCACTCCCGAGTCCCTGAGCTGCATGTATACAAATGTGCCAGCAGGTTAAAACAAACAAACAAACAAAAACAAACAAACCAGTGGCTCCAAACTCCAGAAAACTGAGGTGATTTGGAGTAAGAAAGTGACCAGAGACCCTTCCCAGGCAGCAGGCCTCAAAGGAACCGGTGAATGCTACTCCTGGCTGCAGTTGAGGAAGTGAGATGAGGGGACGCTCCCCGGTGACCCTGCCCCCCTGGCCCTTTCTTTGTAGCATCTGGGGCATCTGGTTGAACTGAATCTTGAGGGTTGCTGAGTGGGGGAGATGAACAAGGAAGAGAGTATTCTAGGGCAGAGTGGGGGGGGGGCAGTGAGTCACTGGTGTGATAAGATTGGCCGCTTGGGTGGACAGGTAACTAAAGTTCTTTTTCCCTGCAGGTTTGGACTTGTTAGGAGTAGTCTTTTTTTTTGTTTTTAATGTTTATTTATATTTTGAGAGAGAGACAAAGTGCGAGAGGAGGGCAGAGAGAGAGGGAGACACAGAATCTGAAGCAGGCTCCAGGCTCTGAGCTGTCAGCACAGAGCCTAACGCGGGGCTTGAACTCATGAACTGTGAGATCATGACCTAAGCTGAAGTCAGATGCTCAACTGACTGAGCCACCCAGGAGCCCCAGGAGTGGTCTTGATACGCAACCACTCCAGCATTTTTTACTTGCTTTTTTCCTATCTTGATAAAAAAAATACAATTAAAAATTGCCACAGATAGATAGGGCTGGGACTTAGGACTTAGAACCACGTGGCTTATTTCTTGAAACTTTGGCAATTTTATCATGTGCGTGTCCTCCATCTGCTGCCACACGCCAATTAGTTTTTGAGGGGCTTTGAAAGTTCTGTCCCCCTGCCTCAAAAGGCACCCACGATCCGTGCCAGAGTGTCCCAAATGTCCATTAACAAG
>NW_027532607.1:1003512-1010061 GCF_008692635.1 Crocuta crocuta
GTCTCAGGTTTTGGAGCTGAGGACTATGGCTTATCAATGAGTGACTTTGGTCTTGTGACTGTTCCTTTCTGTACTTTATTGTCCTCATCTGATAAATGGGGATAAAAACAATACTCATCTCATTAAGGGGTTCTGTGAGGGTTTTACAAGATAATGTATATGAAGCATTTAGCACAGTGGCTGTGGCATAATAAGCCCTCAATAGGGGTTCCTGGGTGGCTCAGTCATTTAAATGTCCGACTTCAGCTCAGGTCATGATCTCACATTTTGTGGGTTTGAGCCCCACATCGGGCTCTGTGGTGACAGCTCAGAGCCTGGGGCCTGCTTCAGATTCTGTGTCTCCCACTCTCTCTCTGCCCCACCCCTGCTCGTGCTCTGTCTCTCTCTCAAAAATAAATAAACATTTAAAAATTGAAAAAAAAAAAAGCCGTCAGTAAATGTTGGCTATGAAGTTGTTACCACTCTGTCATCTTAGCTTATTCAGTGGATTGCCCAGTAAGAATTCTGAATCAATAGGAAACATCGCATTCTGGAAAGCTCCAGAAAGAACAAGGCATTCATTAAAGTAGGATGGTCTCAGTTGAAGAGTTTATCACAGACAAATTCCTCTGAGCATTTGGGGGATGGGGGTGAGTGTGCAGAGCTGCTAGGGAAGGACCGAAGAAACACGATCAGAAGGACAGATGAATGGCAGTTGGGAGAAACTGGCTAGGGATGGGGAATAGGCCCTTGGGTCACAGGTGTGAGCCCCTGAGGGGAGGAGAATGGAGCAAGAGGGGTGGAGAAGAGAGTGGGGGAAGGGGGGGCCAGAGAGGTTGAGGTGCTTTCCTGCCAGGGGTCCGGGTGAAGGTGCAGGAGGCATGGCTCTCCCCTTCCACATCTTCCTCAGTTCCTCAGGCCTCGTGGCTTCCAGGTCAGGGCCCACGACTGCAGGTCTTACTGGGTGGGAAACAGCCAGAGCCATGGGGAAGTGAGCCATACTGCTGATCACACTCCCAGCTCACAGTCATCCCAGGGTTTGTCATCCTTTCAGGGAAAGGCTGAATCCCAGAGGCCCTCTGTTTGCCCCAGACCTTGGTCTAGTGCCCAGGTTTTTCCGGTGTGGCTGCCATATCTCAGAAGTCAGCTGGGCATGGCTGAGACCTTCTTATAATAGTCAAGACAGGAAGTGGTCAGGACCTGGAAATAGAGCAGCCCAAGGGGGTGGGAGGGTAGGGAGAAACCTTTTCTGAAGAAAAAGGCCTTTTGTGCCTTCATGGGCCATAATTCCCTCGTGCAGACTTCCTTAGCTTGATGTGGACTGCTGGGACCCTACAGATAACTTTTTCTTTGTGGACTTCCCAATTTTATCTCAGAAATGGGCAGTACAAGGATGTTTTATTCCAATAGGAATTTCTCTCGTTAACATAGCAATGCCCACTTGAAACTTTTGGGGGTGTCTACCATCCTATACCCACATTTATAGTGAGGGAGACAATGGGTTGTGGAATCAGATCAACCTGTTTTTCAATCCAGCTTTGCCACCCTCTACCTGGGTGCCTTCAGCTAATTCCTCCATCTCTCTCAGCCTCCCTTTTTTCACTGGTAAAGTCAGGCTTTCCATGCTTATTTTGTGCTGAGTAAGTAAAGTAAAAATTCTTAGCATAATTTTGTGTGTAATAACCACAAAAAAAATGGCAGCTAAAATATTACTACTATGACCATGGCTACTGCTACTGCTAATTGCTTCTTTATCCCTCCAAGCTTCACTTCTGCCTCTGTAAAAAGTTATTATGAGGATTAAAGAAGATAATCAATATTTGTAAAGAAGGAGGCATATGAAAAGAGAAGGATATATATGCAATATACCATTATCTATATGCCAAATACCAGCCACAGATCGGTATGGGGCAGGGAATGTGACCTAGGAGCTATCAGAGGATGGCCAGTTTGCCCAGCAACAACCCACCCACAGCCTATAATGTCCTCCGACTTTAATTTGGCCAACATTGTCCAGGGGCCTAGCGATAGGAGCAATACAGAGCCGCCGGTGTCTTGGTGTCTTGACTCATAGGCAGAATGTGGGGACTTTGACCTTGGAATCCAGCAGACATGAGTTGATCCTTAGGCGGAAAAACTAGCTTACATTTATCGAACACTTACTACATGCCAGTGACTGTGCTAACGGACTTCTGTTAATATTCCCCCCTCTAACTCCCATTTTGCAGATGGGGAAACTGAGGCCTAGTGAAGTTAAGTAACTTGCTCCAGGTTACTAACAAATGGTGGAGCTAGGATTTGAATCCTGGCCACCAGACTATTGTGAGTTCAATCCTTACATTACTCTCTCTCAAGAAGGCGAGCAAGGAGAGCTTGAAAGGGCTAAGACATGTGTTGTGGAGCTCAGCTGCAAGCTGTATTCACTGGAGCAGAATCTCAAGGACCGGGGATTTAGAAAGATTCCAAAACAGGAATTTGGGGCCAGAAGCCAAGCAGCAGCCCTGTTATCAGAACAAGGCGTTAGCCTGGCCTCAGGGTCGGATGGGGAAAGGGCCTGGATTGGTTTCAGATGGAGTGTAAGCAGTTATACGATGCCTTCTGTGGGCCTAGAGCTCGAATCCAGTCTCGGCCAGGTGGTACCTTGTATACTAAGCTGTGATGGAAAGCCCTTAGGCTCTCACTGTTGTTTTTTTTTTTTTCCTCAGCAGAGCTAGTTCTGGTTCATGAGAGGATGCATTCCAAGGCAGAAATTGCTTGTCTTGGGCCCAACTGGGCTCAAGCTCCAGGAGGGCAGGGCCTGGTGTCCTTTGCTACCATATCTTGAGAAGGACCTGGAACATAGCAGGTACTTGATATGTGCTCGTGAATGAATGTAAAATGCCAAAGCTGAACTCCTCTCTCCCCAACAACCTTGATGAAATCTAGGAGCACTTTCTCAGAGAGCTCCCCGAAGCCTAGAAATTCCAAGCTATATCATTTTTAGTCACTGTGTACTCTTAAAAGCCCATTTTATTTCAAGCCAAAGGAACAGTTAGGTCATCCTTTTCTCAATGGACAGAAGAGGCTCTGCCAAATGTGTAGGAGGAGAAGATTCTGAGCCAATATGCTGTTCCACACTTAGTCTCCTTAACTATAGGAATGGACTTGCATTGAGACATCTATAGTCTGTCCACAAATAGTAACAATAATAATTACAGATTCCTCTGTCCTTTTCAGATTCCAAAGGGCTTTCATATCCACAGTCTCATAGAACCTCCTAACAATGTGTGTGTGTTGAGGGGTGAGGGTTAGAGTTAGAGTGGGATTGGTGGTGAGGAAAAGGGCAGGGACCAGATGGTTATTTTTTTACAGACACAGGAAATGAGTATAGAGAAGATTTGGGCTTTTTCAAGATCATGTAATTAATAAGAGGTAGGGGAAGGGCCTGAATCCAAAGACTTTGACCCTTCGTACGAGTGGGAATTAAAGCATGACTTTTAAGGCAAGAGGTCTAGGAAATGGCCACAAGCCTGGTTCCTCCAACTTACGGTGGTGGGACAGTGAGGAACTGAACAAGACTCGGGCTTCTGCAGTGGGCCAGATAAGTGAGGGGAAGGATCCCTAGTTTGGTGTCAGTCTACCTACGGTCAGGCAAAGGGCCAGATAATATGATTTGTGCCTCTTAAATAGATGTTAGAGAAGATCTTTTACATGTCATGCATTGAACACCTCTCCCCTCTATCCGCTGGCACTTGGGAAAGCCACAGAATGGACAGTCAGTGTCCAGTATCGTTGCTCAATTAATATGTTATTATTTAATTATTTAACATTTTTAACATTTATTTTTGAGAGACAGTGAGACAGAGTGCGAGTGGGGGAGGGGTAGAGAGAAGTGGGGGGGGACACAGAATCTGAAGCAGGTTCCAGGCTCTGAGCTGTCAGCACATGGGGCTGGAACTCATGAACTGTGAGATCATGACCTGAGCCAAAGTTGAACGCTTAACAGATTGAGCCACCCAGGCGTCCCAAAATTTTAAAGTGAGAGCGAAGAGGTGACCCTTCCTTATTGTGGAACTCCAATTTATAGTGGTGGAAGGAAAAAAGGAAGTAGAAATCACTATTAATCAAACACCATGCAATTGATAGCAGTCAAGAACCATTAATAGGTGCTAAAATTAGTGAAATTATGAAGAAAAATGGATATTTGTATGGAATTGAAGTGTCTTTCCATAAAATATTTATTAATTACAAAGAGGAAAGTAGTAACTTTATAGTGAAGAAGTCTGGCTGATACCACCTGAGCCACGCGACCAAGGTTACCATCATAAGTAACAAGACATACTGTTATCATGTACCTCCTGATATGATGTGTCCACGAGCACGCCATTATTGTGGTATTCTTTCTAGAATGTCTCAATACAATCACGAGAAAACATCAGACAGACCCAAACTGGGAGACACATCATAGGCCTAATAATTGACACAAAACTGTCAAGGTGAGGAAAGAAATAGACTGAGAAAATGTCACATTGTATCCTGGACTGGAAAACGGACATTAGGGGGCAGATTGGCAAAATCCAAATTTTGTATCTAGATTAGTTAATACTACTGTGTCTATGTTATTTTCCTGCGTCTGATAATTATGACTTGGTAATATAGGATGTTAACATTAGAGGAAACTGGGTGAAGGATGAGACAGAAGTCTATAGGATTTTGCAATTTTTCTCTAAGTGTAAATGAGTTCAAAACAAACAAACAGAGGGAAAAGACAGGGGAACAAGAATGTTAGAGGTGGCTGACTTCTCATCAGAAACAGTGGAGGCCAGGGGCGCCTGGGTGGCTCAGTCGGTTAAGCGTCCAACTTCGGCTCAGGTCATGATCTCACGGTTCATGGGTTTGAGCCCCGNCTTGATCTAGGAAATATTGCAAAGGAGGGGGAACCAAATGAAAATTGAGCATATTTGTTGTCAGAAAACCTTCACTGCAAGGTTTGTTCAAGGAAGTTTTTCAGGCTGAGGGGGCTGGGGATGGAGACAGCAGGTTTGTTGAGCCAGTGTCCACCTCTTGCTGGTGCCGAGAGAGCTAGGCTGAGGAGACACCTGGGTGATTGGGAGATTGGTTACAATTGCGGGAATTGAGCAAATAAATAAATATGTGGGCAGACATGTGACCAGGCCCTGTGATCGGGATCTTTTTTTTTTAATTGTTTTTTTTAAAATGTTTTATTTATTTCTAGGAGAGAGAGGAGAGAGAGACAGCGTGAGCAGGGGAGGGTCAGAGAGAGAGGGAGTCACAGACTCTGAAACAGGCTCCAGGCTCTGAGCTGGCAGTCAGCACAGAGCCAGACGCGGGGCTCGAACCCACAAACCGTGAGATCATGACCTAAACGAAAGTCGAACGCTTAACCGACTAAGCCACCCAGGCGCCCCCCTGTGATCGGGATCTTGTGCCAGGGCAATGACAACACTGTTAACATGGCTTAGAGACTCCTTCCCAGCTAAGAGAGCTGTGCGCGGCTGGAGTGCCAAGGTCCGGGTCAGGAAGCCCAGCTACCCTTTGGGCGCTGGCTCCTCCTCTGTCCCCTTCAACTTGCTAGTGACATTTCTGCTGATGGGTGCAGCTCTTTTGCTATATCCTAATGTTTAGGAGGTCTGAGGAGGAAGTGCCCACCTCTGCAGAGGGTGGGGCTGGAGGAAGGGGCCCAGACAAGACTACGCGGAAGAGATTGCATCGGGGATGTTTTGAAAGATAAGTGTAATTTTCCAGGTGGAAAATTTAGGAAGTTCAGTCAAATGGAAAGCCCAAGTTATCTTCCTGGGCTAGAGTGGGAGATGAGTCTGGAAAGCTGAGTCAGGGCCAGTTTTCAGCCATCTTGTGTGTCTCAAGAGAAGGCTTAGGGAAGCCCAGGGGCAGCTTGAAAGCCCTTAGGGGAGCCCAGGGGCTGGAGAGACTTCCACGTCCTCTCTGATGCGTCAGGTCTGGTTTTTACGTCATTAGAGATACCGGCCCCAGCCCGTGTTGGTCTGCTGCTCCTCTGAACCGCCTGAGGTTTCTGGTCTGGAGAAGACAGGGAGACCCAGGGGAAGGATTGGGGGGCAGGCAGCGAGTGGGACGGAGGCCTTGGAGGAAAATATGATAAAGCTGCAAAGCCTGTGAGCTTGCGTGTGGAGAAAGTGTACTGACCGTGTCCTGAAACGTTGATCAATTACTATGTGCAAGCAAGTATTTGTAGAGAGACGCCCTTTATGGACATCACTGCTTACACAAGCTTGAGATGCGGTCTTGTCGTCAAGAGGCTTTCTGGAAAACCAAAGTAATCCAAGGGGGGGAAAAAGTGAATAATGACGGACTAAACTGGCGCTTGGCACAGAGTAGGCATTCAAAAGGGTTGTCAAATAAACAAATCAAAGTGTGCAGGAGCGAAACTCAAGGTACAGAGGGCAGTGCCCGGGAGTTCAGGTGAAAGAGAAAGCCCTCAGGAGGTGAGACTGGGTAGGAGAGAGGCCACAGGCTCCTGGCTTTTCCAAGCATACCCAGGATCCGGGCGCGGACCCCGGGACCAGGATGTCTGCGGAGAACGTGCCCACGACC
>NW_027532607.1:1010081-1029092 GCF_008692635.1 Crocuta crocuta
GGGCTTCCCGGGGCTGTTCCCGCGCGCTGCCCAGGGATGTGGTTGTACCAGCTCGCGTGAGAGTGTGTGTGCGCGCGCGGGCGTGCCCGCTCCTCCACATTCCCCTCTCCCCTTGGGTTACACTTTCTCCCAAGTTTTTCTTTTCTTTTCTTCTTTTTCCTTGGTGGCTCCCGGCAGGAGCGGTTCAGAGGAGAGTGAGGGCTGTGTCTCCTACCCTCCTCCTGTGTCCCTGGGTTACAGCGGTGCCTCCGCTTGTGGGACAGACCCCGCGTCCGAAAGATCGCCCTCCAGTATATGCGACGAGCCACACCAAGGGTCCCTGGAACTGGCATGGATCCCTGGCTTTGTGTCTCCTGCTGCTGCACACACCATGCCAAGGCAGTTAGCATTCGATCCGGCTTCACTGGTGCAGGGGAGCGGATGTAGGGGCAGAGGAGATTACAGTCCAGGGATGCTGCCCCTGGTCCTTCTGGCGCCCTGGTGGCCTTCCCGGGGAGAACTTCTCTGGCTCCTGGCTCGTTAGGGCGTTCCTCTGCAGAGGACACCCAAGTGTACATGTATGTACTCATAATGAAACCAGAAGTAGTTGTAAGATAGTTTAAAGCAGGTAAGATCTATTGATAAGACCATATCAAAGATAGCTCTTCAGAAATACTTTGATGACTGCCTTCAAGATCTTGTGTGTGTGTGTGTGTGTAAGAGATTATACAGGACAAGGTAACAATATTAAAAAAAAAACTTCAGTGTATGATTGACATCCAAAAAGCTGTATGTATTTAAAATACATGACTTGATGAGTTTGTAGATAAATATATACCCAGGAAACCATCACCACAATCTGTGGATGATATGATAGAGGAGTTACAGATCATTTATAGGGGGCTAAGTTGTTTTTGCTGAAGCTTCCCATGTGATAGATGCTCAAACAGGTCAACTGATGTCTTCAGCCTACAGTGAGCAGCCTGGTGGTGGCCATGGGACAGAAATACGAATCTCCATCGTTGCGCCCTGAAAGGTGTTAGAGCCTCAGTTCAGATGCTGCCTGATGTCAGTGGGGGCAGTGGAGCTGCCTGCTTCACTGAACTTAAAACGTTTGTGGTTTTTCTTTTCACATCTACAGCTTTCTGAATTTCTGAATGATTTCTGAGTCTAATCATTATATTCATACAGTCTTCGAAGGAAGTAAAGTAACATAAGGTAGAGCCTAGCGTGATGCGTGTGTCGATATGAGTGACAATGCGGAGTGCATTTGTTATTTTGGTGTCTCTTCCTCCACCCCTCACTCCCGGTATTTTTTGTTGATCTGGTTTACAGAGTTGTAATGGTGCGTATAGGATGCCACTGCATTGACATACTTAAGTTTGCATTAAATACCCTTTAGGAGATTTGTTCACAGATTCGTCATTGTGATTAGGATGACTCCAGCTGTTGTGATGTGTTCTGCTGAGCTAGCCCCAGACTCCTTCTGAGAGCCAGGGTGGAGGAGTATTTAAGAGCATGGGCTCTAGAGTCCGACCTCCAGAATAATGGCCCCTGGTAAAAGCAATTTCGATTATATTTAAATCCTCTACCCCAGGGTTGAATCCCCTACTGCTGGACTGCAGGTGTTGTCAGATTCCTGGGGAAGCAGGTGGTTAGGATGAGAGTAGAAGAGGGGTGTTGGTACACACAGGGTTGAAGGGACACAGCAAGCTGGGTGGTGGCACAGAGAGGCTGTCCCAGACTAGGAGAGTCTGGGATGGGGAGGAGAGAGGTTGTTTGAGGGTAGAATTGAGTTTTGGAATTTACATATAAAGATGCTCTTTTTAGCTTCACTCAAGAGGTATTGGGTTTTGTGGCTTCTCTAGGTATACGTCTTTATTCTAACCTGAGACAAGTTTTGTTTGCTGTCACACTAAGTTGATTAGCTCTGAGCTGAAGTGCTAATTTCTCCTCCTGAGTTTGTATTCTGGAAACTCTCCAGACGAAGCCCTCCGCAGCAACCTTGGGGACCTGGACAGACATGGCAGCAAAACTTGTTGGCTAGGAAAAGAGACAGTTATGGTTTGAAGCCAGTCAGATGTGGGTTTAATTCTTGATTTTGTCTCTTATTGACTGTGTGACCTTGGGCAAGTTACTTCATCTTTTGGGAATCTCACTTTCCTCATCTGTAAAGTGAAGAAAAGAATACTTCAATGATTATGCCAATTAAATGAGATAAAGGCACAAAATAAGCATTCAATAACGGCATTTACCACTTTATTTATTATTATTATTTTATTTTTTTAGAGACTCACAGAACATGAGTAGGGGAGAGGGGCAGAGGGAGAGAGAGAGAATCAGCACAGAGCCCTACATGGGCCTGGATGTGGGGCTTGGTCCCGTGACCCTGGGATTATGACCTGAGCTGATATCAAGAGTCAAACGCTCAACTGACTGAGCCACTCAGGCACCCCAAATGGCGTTTACTGTTGCCATTATCCCTATCCATAGTATCTACCATGTAGATACTTTTGCCTTTTTTTGAAGACAAAAGCCATTACTACTTTATGTAGGCATGCAACCCAGGCTCCCAGAATGAGACTGATGAAGTCCCTTGTCCCATACCCTTGTGACATTCTGCCATTGGTCGTTTAGGATATCTCAGCCGCTTTCACCCAGTAAGAAGCCACAACAGATACCAAGGAGGAAAGAGGCCCATCATTTGCTTTATATACTAGAAAACCTTAACTACTGTCTCTGGGAAAAGAGGAAAGTGAAAGACATTAACAAGATTTCAGGTGCAGTGAGGAGAAGGGCATGTCTATTTTGTTCAGTGCGGTAGGCCCAATGACGGGCACAGCGGCAGCCAAGATAAATACCTAGGGAAGGCTAGCAGAAGGCATCTGGAGGTGGTGTGGCCCATTGCAAGAAACCAGTATTTGAATATCTGCATTTATTCACAGAGGATCCTCAAGTGCTCCATCTGGCATTCTGGAGAATTTTAGAATTCAGCTGAGACCATGAATTCTTTGGGCATTTGGATCTTTGCACTATGGTCCCTTAGACCACTGTTCTCAGGGAACCCTCAGCGAATTGTCTGCTTTTCCCCCACTTCTCCTGGGAGGAGACACACAGGAGGGAAGCATTCTCCTTTACCTACCTCAAAACTGTGTGAGTGATAGAGATCACCTGGGGACAGCATAAGATGGGGCAAGGCGGCGGCAGTGAGGAGGGGGAGAGTGGACATGACTTTGGAATTTCCTAATAGAAATTCTTCCTCCGTAACTCCCCACCACACTCAGGATCTCTGGTTATCGTCCCCTCCCAGCCCTGCGAATCCTTCTGCCTCTGTTGGCAGAAATAGCCAGGAATCATGCCCACAGGAACCACAACTCATGAATCAGCAGACAGATAATTAACTGGGGGGTGACTGAGCAGCTTCAGGGATAAACCACTTGGCCTGAGCCAGCCCCTCGGCTGCCCACAGAGCTGGCCTGCTACCTCACCCCAATGCCTCGCCTCCTTACCCCTGAACTTGGCCCCTTCTTGCCGAGGGAAGATCAGTGTGCCTGAAGGAACCCGGGTCATGATTGCCAGTGCAGTGGGAGCAGGGGAATGACCCTGCCTGCTCTCCCAGCGTAAACTGCTGCTGTTTATTTTTTTATTTTTATTTTTTAGTATAATTTATTGCCAAATTGGCTAACATACAGTGTGTAAAGTGTGCTCTTGGTTTTGGGGGTAGATTCCCGTGGTTCATCGCTTACATACAACACCCAGTGCTCATCCCAACAAGCGCCCTCCTCAATGCCCCTTACCCATTTCCCCCTCCCCCACCAACCCTCAGTTTGTTCTCTGTATTTAAGAGTCTCTTATGGTTTGCCTCCCTCCCTCTCTGTTTGTAACGATTTTTCCCCCTTTCCTTCCCCCATGGTCTTCTGTTAAAGTTTCTCAAGATCCACATATGAGTGAAAACATATGGTATCTGTCTTTCTCCGACTGACTTATTTCACTTAGCATAATACCTTCCACTTCCATCCACATTGCTGCAAATGGCAGGATTTCATTCTTTCTCATTGCCAAGTAGTATTCCATTGTATGTATAAACCACATCTTCTTGATCCATTCATCCGTTGATGGACATTTAGGCTCTTTCCATAATTTGGCTAGTGTTGAAAGTGCTGCTATGAACATTGGGGTGCACGTGCCCCAGTCGGCACTCCTGATGTGTGCATCAGCATGCCTGTATCCCTTGGGCAAATTCCTAATAGTGCTATTGCTGGGTCATAGAGGAGTTCTATTGTTAATTTTTTGAGTAATGTCCACACTGTTTTCCAGAGTGGCTGCACCAGTTTGCATTCCCGCCAACAGTGCAAGAGGGTGCCTGTTTCTCCACATCCTCTCCTGCTGCTGTTTATTTAAATATGAAACTATCCAGCAAAAGAAATGTGTAAAATCTACCATTTTTTCATGCACATAGTGTCTCTGGGAACACTCTTTTATTTATTTATTTACTTGAGAAAGAGCATGGCATGTGTGTGCATGTTGCAGGGGTGAACAGACGGTAGGGAAAGGGCAGAGAGAGAGAGAGAAGGAGAGAGAATCTTAAGCAGGTTCCATGCTCAGCACAGAGCCCGAAGTGGGGCTTGACTAGGGGCTCCATCCCATAACCCTGGGATCGTGACCTGAGCCAATATTAAGAGTCAGACACTTAACTGACTCAGTCACCCAGATGCCCCTCCAGGAACGCTCTTTTTAAAGTGTTTAAAGTTGGTTTATTGAGGGTTAATTTACATGCAGCACAATCCGTCCTTTTTAGGTATATGGTTTTTTGAATTATAAATGTTAGGTCAGGTAGCCATCACCATAATCAAGATACTGATTATTTCCATCACCCCAAAAGGTTCCCTCGAGCTCCTCTGTCATCAGCGCCCTATGCCCACCTTTAGTTCCTGGCAACCTCTGATCTGTTTCCCGTCCTTATAATCCTACCCTTAATGGAATGTCACATAAATGAAGTCATAGCCGTTTAAGTCTGGCTTCTTTCACGTAGCGTGACACATCTGAGATTCATGCATGTTGTGGTATGTGTCAGAAAGCTCAGGGGCGCCTGGGTGGCTTAGTCGGTTAAGCGTCCGACTTTCGCTTAGGTCATGATCTCGCAGTTCGTGGGTTCGAGCCCCGCGTCGGGCTCTGTGCTGACTGCCAGCTCAGAGCCTGGAGCCTGTTTCAGAGTCTGTGACTCCCTCTCTCTCTGACCCTCCCCTGCTCACGCTGTCTCTCTCTCTCCTAGAAATAAATAAAGCATTAAAAAAATTTAAAAAAAAAAAAAAAGAAAGCTCAGGAGTTATCCCTGTCTACTACATCTTCCTCAGGTGCTGAGGCAAGTTACCCTGAGAGCAGAGGAACCATGTCAATGAAACCCAGATGCAACTTTCAATTTCTGAATTTTCTAATGGGAGCAGTGCAATTTGAGTCATGTATAAGCCATTCGATTTCCCAAGTGCTAAGTAGTGATATCTTCCGGATATTGGAGAGGACTTTGCAGCAACCAGCGCTTTTATTATTAGTTTGGAAAACAACGCATATTTTGTGGCCAAATGTGGAATGTCACAATCCTTGTTAAATAAACCTGGGGCTATCCTACCTNTGACAGCTCAGAGCCTGGAACCTGCTTCAGGTTCTGTGTCTTTGTCTCTCTCTACCCCTTCCCCATCACACTGTCTCTTTTTCAAAAATAAATTTAAAAAGCATTAAAAGTTAAAAAAAATTTTTTAATTGAAGTTTTTGGTAGCATCTCTGAAAATAGCAAGTCTTCCTTTCTGGTTTTTAGTCATATTCCCGCAAAAAGACTAGTCTCCCTCCTCCCCTCCCACCCCAACATTTCTTAGTTCAATTGGTAAAGACATTCAGACATTCAAGGAGAGAATGAGGTGATATGTGCTCATTTTAAAAAGTCTAACATTGGAGAGTAAAATGGCTAGTTTCCCTTTAATTTTGTTCTGCTATAACATCCACTATTAATGAGATAGTGTGTTCTTTTTTTAAAAAATGTTTATTTATTTTGAGATAGAGTGCGTGTGAGCACAATTGGGGGATGGACGGAGGGAGAGAGAAAGAGAGTCTCAAGCAGGCTTTGCATTGTCAGCACAGGGCCCCATTGCAGGGCTTGAACTCATGAACCATGTGAGATCATGACCTGAGCTGAAATCAAGAGTCTGTCGCTTAACCGACTGAGCCAGCCAAGTGCCCCCAGATGGTGTTCAATTCAGATTTTCCTCCTTGTATATATAATAATTCTCATCTGTGTCAGTATTCCTCTAGGAAAACTTGTNTACAAAAAACACATCCTTTCATACAGGAAAAAAAAATGTCAGTGTGAAAAAATCTGCGGGTTGAAAACTGAGAAACCTACATTCTATTCCCAGCTGTGCAAGATTCTTCATCAGTTTGCTGGGTGACTTTGCACAAGCCATCTTCCCCCTGGGCCTCGGGCTCTTAGTATCTCAGGGGCTGCAAAGTGTAAGGAGATGGAGGGAGAGACTTTGGTTTATGCCTGCCCCTCCCCACCTTCAACTGGAGAAGCTTTTCCTTTAATTAATTCATAACATGGAAGTCCATGTAAAGATTTCTTTGGGGGAGTGGGGAAAGAGGGAGGTCTATAGTTAAAAACAGACTTGAACATTTTCACACCAGAAGAGAGTTCCAGAGGTGTGGTAAAAGGCGTTCAGTAGCCACTTTAAGAAGTCCCTGTAATTAACCTCATNGAGATCCACCCATGGTTTCCAACCCTTGCTTGAGCTACTACACGAGGAGATTAAACTCCTCCAGGTGAATCCTCAGCTGGAGCTGCCTGTGGGGGGTGGGTCTGACTGCCTCTCTGAGATGGCTGGGAACGTGGATTCCCTGTTCAGGGACTTCTACATCTTGAGAACAGACCTTACCTGCTCTCTCCTGGGTGGTTCCTGAAGGCAGTGGGCCAAAGTCTACTCCTGAGTTCCTGATGGATTTCAGATTCAGAGTCTGCTGGGTTTTGATGCCGCAGGCGCCTCAGGTTGTAGGAAGCATGCTGAGCTCTAGGGAGCCTACCTGTAGATGAATGCCAGCGTAGAAAATGAGACAAGACCGAGGACATTCAAAATTAGCTTTAATTGTTTTTTTTAGCTTATAAAAGTAATTCAGCCTGTTGTAAAAAAAAGAAAAAAAAGTGATGCAGTAGGATGCAAAGTCCTTTGTAGTCTTATGCTTAAAGATACCCACTGTTGACGGTTACCCTGTTTTTTTCCCTATCTATATCGCCACATATTCATTATTTATTCATTTATTCTTATTGTTAATTCTTTTTTTAATTTTTAAAAAATGTTTTGAGAGAGACACACAGAGCATGAACCAGGGAGGGGCAGAGAGAGAGAGGGAGTCAGAATCTAAAGCAGGCTCGAAGCTCTGAGCTGTCAACCCAGAGCCCAACACGGTGCTCAAACTCATGAACCGCAAGATCATGACCTGAGCAGAAGTCGGACGCCTAACCGCCTGAGCCACCGAGGCGCTCTTCTTAATGTTAATTTCTTAAGTGGGATCATCCACAGTGGGGTCCTTGTCGCTTAGTAATATATTCTAAGCATCTTAAAAAACTTTTTTTTTGTTGTTTTAGAGAGAGTGAGAGAGACATAGAGAGAGAGAGAGAGAGAGACTGTGAAAGGGAGAGGGAGAATCTTAAGCAGGCTTCACGCCCAGTATGGAGCCCAACATGGGGTTCCATCTCATGACTATGAGATCATGACCTGAGCCGAAATAGAGTCGGACGCTTAACTGACTGAACCACCTAGGCGCCCCTTTAAGCATCTTTTTATGCCAGTTTATATCTTTCCATTATTTATCCTAAGAGTTATCATTCTTGCCAGAAGGCATACTGTTACATGGATGTAGCAGAATCCACTTAATGGGTTCCCTGCTGGCAGACATTGGGATCATTCCCAATTATTTGCTACTACAAATGAAGCTGCAGGGGGTGTCCTTGTTCATTGTTTGCACCTTCGTTTGCGTGTTTCTACAGCCTCAATTTCTTGAATTAAAGCTGCTGGGTCAAAAGACGGGTATATTTTACATCTAAATTGTAATTGGCTTTGCTGAGTTGTTTTCCAAAATTGTGGGAGTCATTTGCTTTCCTACCAAGACAGGCGGGACCGCGAGGACCATTGTCTGCAGTCCATGCCCACCGGAAATGAGCTGGAGGAGGAGAAGGAGTAGCAGAACTGGATAGCTGGATGCCAAGGAGGTCACCAACAGGGCACCGCTGGGCTGGGCCTCAAACAGAGCTTGGTACCGGCTTGCTTCTTCTCTGTGCTGAGTGCGTCAGTTGGGAGGTGCGGCCTGTGCTGATAAAATTTTCCAGAGCTTGAGATGCAGCATTTGAATCAAGTATCAGTTAAGCTATTAAGAAGAAATGGACATTTGTGCAATGTGTGAGTGGTTCTGGGCCCTGGGATGCCAGGCGTCCTAGACTGTTAGTCCCCTGTGGTGCTTTCTGGCTGGAAAGTAGACTTCCAGGGTGGCCAGCGCCTTGAAGATTTTCTAATCCAAAACTGTTTGCTTTACAGAGAAGTGGAAAGGGAAACCCTGAGAGTTGAAGGGACTTGCCTGAGATCATATGGCTTGTTTAGTGGCATTGGTGGGCTCTAGCCCTGAGGGCTCTTGTCTCCTGGCCAGTGATTTCTTCAGCGTATTCTTTTGGAAGCAGAGGACTCTGTGAATCTGACCCTGAGGTAGGGCTGTGGTATCAGTGGGGATGGGCATTCGGAATGCAGGAGGCAGTTAGAGGAAAGGTAAGGAGGAAGGAAGCCAACATCTACTGAGCATCCGCCACAGGTGGTTCTTCCACATGAATTATCTCATTTAATCCTAACAACGCCCGAGGTAAGTATTATGTCCACACTTGGGAGCCTGGGGAAAAGGAAGTGGCTGTTTGGGGTTTCCCGTGCTTGGCTGATGTGGCTGCGTTAGGGCCTTTAAATACCAAGGAGCAATTATGAGTCCTTGGGTCGAGAATGAAAGAGTCATGGCAAGTTAGAGCCCCAGGGAGATGAACGGGCCTGCCAGAGGTTACATAGCCAGTGGAATGGCAAAGAAGTGGCTTTGGACCTGAGATCCTCTACCCGTGGTTCTGTTTTCTCTACCACGTTCACTGTTACACAATAATAATGATCATTGATTTTACCACGGCTGCCCTATGGTATTGCTCAGAGACTGGGTGTTAATGTTATATGACAATCATACAGAAGCTAGGACTCCCTCCAAGGAGGGGCTTTCTGCAGTGCTCCACACATGGCTACCTCATTAACCCAGTTGGAGATGCGGACCAGGCATGATCTGGCTTCGCTTACGAGGGCAGGGCCTATTGGCTGAAGAGTCAGTGAAAGGGTATGGCCAGTGGTCTGAACATTCGAACTTGGTCCAAGCGGGTCCGCTTGCTAGGGAGCAAAGTCCTCCCTATCTTTCTACCCCACATGTCATCCATCAGCAAGTCCTTGGAACGTGTCTAGGGTCTGACCACACTATTAACACCATTACTATCCCAATCCAAATCCCTGCCATCTGTTGTCTGGATTATTGTAATCGCTTCCTAACAGGTTTCTTTTTGTCTTGTTCCCCTTATGTCTGCCTTCCTTTCAGTGGCCAAGATGATCTTTTCTCTGCTCACCTTTGCTCAGATTCCTCTAATGGCTTTCTGTCAGAAGGAGAATGAAAGCCACATTCCTTACCGTGGTTATAGCTTTCCAGTACTTTGGTCCCTAACTGCTGCTCCAGCCACTTCTCTGCCTCTTCCCTCTTCCTTCTCTCTTCCTGCTACTTCTTTAACAGGCTGAGGTGCATCTCGCACTTGTTGTGGATTCTTTCTGGAATGCCTGTCCCCTAGATCTTCTCTTGACACACTCTTTCATATCATTTTGAAATGTCAACTCAGAGAGACCTTTCTTTTTCTTTTTTCCTCCCTCTTAAAATTTTTTTTGTTTTAGTACAATTGACATACGTATTACATTAGTTTCATGTGTAAAACATAGTGATTCAACATCTCTATACATTATACTATGTTCACAAGTGTAGCTACCATCTGTCACCATGCAATGCCATTATAATACCATCGACTATATTCCCTATTCCTATGACTTACTCATTCTGTAGCTGGAAGCTTCTATCTCCCACTCCCCTTCAACCATTTTGCCCATCCACTTATCCCCCTTCCCTCTGGCAAACATCGGTTTGTTCTCTGTATTTATAGGTCTGATTCTGCTTTTTTTTCTCGTTCATTAATTTGTTTTCTAGATTCCACATATAAGTGAATCATATGGTATTTGTCTTTCTCAGTCTGTCCTATTTCACTTAGCATAATACCCTCTAGGTCTATCCATGTTATCACAAATGGCAAGATCTCATCCTTTTTTATGGTTGTGCAGTATTCCAATGTGAGTGTGTGTGTGTGTGTGTGTGTGTATTACATCTTCTTTATCCACTTATCTATTGATGAACACTTAAGTTGCTTCCAAAGTTGGGTATTATAGATAATGCTTCAGTAAACACAGGGGTGCATGTATCTTTTTGAATTAGTGTTTTTGTTTTCTTTGGGTAAATACCCAGTAGTGGAATTATTGGACCATATGGTGTTTCTATTTTTAATTTTTTGAGGAACCTCCATGTTTTCCACAGCGGCTGCACCAACTTACATTCCTACCAGCAGGGCCTGAGGGATCCTTTTTCTCCACATCCTCATCAATACGTGTTATTTCTTGTCTTTTTGATTTTAGCCATCCTGACAGGTGTGAGGTGATAGCTGACTACAGTTTTGACTTGCGTTTCCTTGATGATAAGTGATGTTGAGCATCTTTCATGTATCTGTTGGCCATCTGTAGATCTCTTTGGAAAAATGTCTACTCAGGTCCAGAGAAGCCTTTCTTGACAACCTTCTCTAAAAGAGATTACTTTGCCTCATTGATATTATTCTTTTATTCTGCTTTTTTTTTTTTTTAAAAGCATTTGCCACTGGTGGAAATTGTAAATTTTTGTTGTATGTTTTTGTTTTCATTTTTGTACTAAAATTTGAGCTCCACAAGAGTGGGGGGCTTGTTTTGTTCAACAGTATGTCTCCAGTGCCTAGGAGAGTGCCAGGCACAGGTAGGTGCTTGATGAACAGTTGTTGAGTAAATGAATGAATGGATGCCAACACTGCTGATGTATATTAGTAGAAAATTATAAAGCTAAAGTGGCCATGTTCCCATTATCTATAGATGGATTAACCATAGCAAAGTTTTCATTCCAGGATGGCTTTTTTTTTTCAATCATGCAAAGTATTTAAGGGCAGTGTTTCTCAAAATTGTGTTGTATATACTATGGAAACATAAATCCATTTTGTATTATCTTCTTAGGGGTGCTACAACTATGTGGCTTAAAGCAATGGAACTTTATTCTCCCTGAAGGCTAGAAACTGAAGTCAAGGTATCAGCGGGGCCATGCTTTCTCTGAGACTCTGGATAGAATCCTTCCCTGCTGCTTCCTATCTCCTGGTGGTGGCTGGTACTCTGGCATTCCTTCCCTTCCAGTTGAATCACTCCAATCTCTGCCTCTGTCATCACATGGCATTTTCTCTGTCTGTCTTCACATGGTGTTTTCCCCTTGCAAGGACATCAGCCATACTGGTGTAGGGCCTCCCCTAAGGACCTTATCTTGATTATATCTGCAAAGACCTTATTTCCAAATAAGGTCACAGTTGGAGGCACTGGGGTTAGGACGTCAGCATATTTTTTCTGGGGGCACAGAATTCAACCCATAACACATTTTAATATTGGTAGAGACAAATTATACACAAATGCCTTCTGATGTCACATGCCATATTTAACTGTGATGCACTTAAACATTTTTTTTTAAATCTCTGAAATCATGGCACATCCTACATTCATAGTCTTAGATATGGTTTAACGTGGTAGTTTGGATTTCCTGCCATTTTGGGTGATACTTTCTGGAGCTTTATGCTCAAGGTGTTACCTTGAATTTCACTTTTCCTACCTTCCCCTTCCTTAGATTACTGAGCTGCTGCTCCATGTAATGAAGGAAAAAAATAAACTTTCTTAGCAGCTTGCTCTAGAGAAACCACTTGTGAATCCATATGGCAGTTAGTATGAGATGTTTTGTTCTTGGATGACTCACCCAACCAGGTGACTGCAATGGAAGATCAGTCCCCGCCCAAGTCAGCTGGTGTCCCCATGGATCTAATTGGGAAGTGATCAGTCAGAGGTCAGTGACAGGGCTGGAGAGCAAGGCCAGACCTCCTCTCTGGCAGATAGTAAGATAACCTGTAGTGTATGCAGTGTGGATTACCCTCCCTTCCCACTAAACACCTCTCCTTTTGGTTTAGCCCTTTCCTGAAGCACTCTGGCTTCACTAGGGTGGCCCGTTCCTGCATTCTGACATCCTGGCTCATTGGACAGTATGTCCTCAGAATAGCTCTCATTGACGCATTATGACTTCCACTTGTTCCAACACCCTTCCTCGTCCCCCCTTTTTTCTCCAATTCTCCTATCCTTTGTCTCTCTTCTGGTTTTGTGAATTGGGCTGATGTGCCAAACCACAGCCTTTCCCTCTCCTGCTTTCCAGGCAAACTTCTTGGCGGTCTTGTCTATCTTTTCTTTCTTTCTTTTTTAGTGTTATTTACTTTGAGAGAGAGAGAGATAGAAAATCCCAAGCAGGCTCCAAGCTGCCAGCACAGAGTGTGATACAGGGCTCGATCTCATGAACCGTGAGATCATGACCGGAGTTGAAATCAAGAGTCAGACGCTTCACTGGCTGAGCCACCCAGGCGCCCCTCTCTCTACTTTCTAATGGGCCTTCTCCTCTTGGCCAACCTTCCTGGATTGGATTTTCGAACGCTAATATTCCTGACTCCATTTAGAAGTTAGATCTGCCAATTGATCATTTTACTCTAGCCTGATGCCTTCCGGGTATGAGCTCCCAGAGAGCGCAATGGCAGCGGTCCTGCCACCGTTCAGGGCATGCTCAGTGGTGTGTCTAGTGTCCTGTAGAGTAGTAGCTTCAGGGAAAAAATAAAAATAAAGCAAAATGTTCACCTGCGCCGCAAACAGCTTGGGACTCAGGATGAAAACAGCAAGGACAAAAACAACAGCCACTGTAGCAGCAGCAGCAGCAGCAGCCTATAGCGGGTGCTTCCTGTGTGCCAGCCCTTTGTGTGGAGTTTGATGGGGATTTGTTTAATTTAATCCTTGCAGCCACCCTGTGAGGACCAGTCCACCTTGTTTCCTTGCTCTGGCTAAACTGTCAGAGAGAATGGGTGGTGGTGGGGTGCTGATTCTTCTCAGTGACAAGGTTCTGCTGAAGATTGCTGCTTCTGGGTGCCTGGATGGCTCAGTTGGTTGAGTGTCTGACTTCCGCTCAGGTCCTGATCTCATAGTTCATGAGTTCGAGCCCTGCATTGTGCTCTGTGCTGACAGCTCAGAGCCTGGAACCTGCTTTGGATTCTGTGCCTACCTCTCTCTGTCTCGCTTATGCTCTGTCTCTTTCTCTCAAAAATAAATGTTACAAACAAAAATTAGAAAAAAAAAAAGGTCGCTGTTTCTCCAGCAGGGCTGAGTCTGGGCCTTTGAGGCCCAGCAGGAACATAGGCCTTATGAATGACTGGAAACAGAGGCCCAAACTCCTTCCACATGTTCAGGAGGGAGGGGTGGCCTCAGAGCTGAAGCCCATTGAATCAGCGTGGCCCAGGCACAGAGCCTTCTGATGAGTCAGTCGCTTTTAGGCACTGGGATCTGGGGAACCTGCCTTTGGTGGTAGGTCTTGGTAGGGGGGAATTGTAGGGGGTGACTGATTCTCACGAAATCAACCTGTGATTCACCAAGAGAGGAAAAGGGAACTGGTTCACATGACTCCGCAGCCTGACTTCCTAGAGAACAGATCCCCAGCAGCTTGTCTCATCCTCTGGGGTCAGGACTAACTGTTCCCCGGGACAGGGCCTGCTGTTACTTATTTCCCATCTGGCAAGGCTTTCTATGGTGGCTACAATCGAGAGCTCCTAGGCAAATGCATGCTAATTTGAGAATGAATAGATGGAAAAATGGATAGTTTGGGAAAAGTTTTCAAAAGTAATTGGAGGTGCCCACACCTCCCGTGGTCCTCTTCTCTATTCTCACTCTTCCCAAGGTCTCCTGCCTGCCTCTTCCCCCCACTCCCCAGTGAAAATCGATGGCATTTATGTCCAGAATCACCCCCCTGGATAATGATTCCCATGGAAACTTCGAGAAGGGAGACAGAGGCCTAAAATAGTTCAGGCTCTGCTTCCAGTAAGGCTGTGAAGTGGGGTTCGGAGGGTGGTGCTCATATCTGGCCAGGGAAAGAGCCGCCGTGAGCTGAGACGTAGCCAGGCAGTCCTTGCAAGGGGAGGCCTCCTGTTGCCTGTGAGGCCGGCCGCTCCTGGAAGACTGGCTACCTTCCTTCCATGATAGACAACGCATGGCTGAGGGCTGTCCCAACTCAGAGGTGGCCTTGGTAGCCAGGCTGGCAACCTGATTCCCACAACACGGTCCTCGTGCTCGCTTGGTAAGGGTGTCAGTCAAGTCAGAGCCCGGGGCCCAGAGGTTACGCAGGGGCTGGTAGCGGCTCCCCACTTGTGGAACCGGGGATTCGGGGAGGGCCTTTGAAAGTTAGACAGACTCAAGCTCTGTGGAAGTCTGGGGCTTCTGGGATTCCACATGTAATTCTGGTGTCTTTAGGAGAAGAATGAAAGTTTAAATTGTCAGAGGTACCCGTTTCAACACATTTGCATGTTTTATATTGGAATTCCATGCATAATTTGGAGACATGAGCTTGGTTGCTTAAAAACACAACATATAACTGATCCAGTCCAGTACTTCTCAGTTGGCTCCACTATATATCTGTGGAGCATCTTCTGTGAGCAAGGACCAGGGCTGGACAGGGCTGGACGGGGCAAGCTTCAAGAGGCTCACTCAAAATCTATTGGGTGGCAGAGTTGTTAAGACAGATAGATGAGAAGTTGTAATGTTAGGATAGTCGAGTGAAGAAACAGGCTGAGAGGAGATACCTGACTCTCCCAAGGCCACATTAGCAGTGGTGGCTCTGTGGGGACCACACTCTCTTGATTGCACGTTCCCTCTTCTGTTGTTAGATCCCTCTGCCCCCTCGGTAGGCCCTGAGATGGGTATCGTTACATGTAATTTTTAAAGAGTTAAAAGTACATTACCATACAAATGTAACATGAACATGTGTCGAAGATTTTATTCAACTCAATTAAGGAGGGAGTTAATAAGTTAAATCAAAAGAAAATTCAGCGAAGGGCGGGACACCTGACTGGCTCAGGCCATAGAGCATGCTACTCTTGATCTCAGAGTTGTAAGTTCAAGTCCCCCATTGGGTGGAGAGATTACTTAAAAATAGTAAAAAAAAAAAATCTTTAGAAAATTCAGGGAAGGGAGACTTATAGTTGGTAAGTGAAAGAACACTGAAATCAATTACCTAATATTTTCAAAATTGGTTAATGTCCTACAAGGCAATAAAACCAGACAAATCATTTGCATTGCTGTTGGATGAGAATCATTAACACTGAATCATATATACTGTGCTGTCAGCAAAGTGCCCCATGTGGGGCTTGAACTCACGAACCATAAGATCATAACCTAAGCCAAAATCAAGAGTCAGACTTAACCGACTGAGCCACCCAGGCAACCCAAGAATCATTTCTGTTGTTACTGGTTTTCTACAAGTTAACTTCTACTTATAGAGTTATAAAAATTCCCAATGAATAGAAGTCAAACAAAGGTATGCACTCCTAGAAAATCAGATAATCCCTGAGTATGGTGGGTCTACGTGTCAACACTGAATACAATAGATAACAATGGATAATTTGTCTTGACAATATTCTGTGTGTGTGTGTGTGTGTGTGTACACACATCTTCTGGATATGTTTTATATAGATGTTGGAAGGGAGTTCAGACACATTATAATAAAATAGACAGACATTCAGCTTGGTGAGAAGTTTTGGGAGCAGTGGGAAAACACCCCATTGATCAGGCTGATTTCCCTAAAAATAGATTTGCTGGTCTTACCAGCTGGGGGCAAAGTGACCACTTTAGAAAATTGGATGAAGGAACTGGGTCATGGAGAGGAATGTATCTCCCTCAGTATGTTCCTTACATTGGAAAAGGCCTTCCTGGGGGCCACTGCAGAAGGGGGAGGTTTACCTAGTTGAGCCCGGAAAGGTTGAAGANNNGGGGAGCAGGGAGGATGAGAGCTTTCACCCAAGCGAATGCCTGGGGTTTGTTTCCTGGCTAGGCTTCTCTGGGTTATTTGTGTCCCTGTGGTTGTCTCTGCTCTTCCTATCTCCCCCCCACTCCCACCCCCCAGCCTTTTCTCTGTCCCACGACAATGTGAAAGCTGTTCACATTTGAATGGTGTTTTGTCATGTACCGAGTGCGAGTGCTTCTCCTTCACCTCCTTGAATTCTTTGCACAAATACTGTAAGGTGGAGGTTACCATTTCATAAAGGTTAACTGAACTGCTCCAGGTCCTGACACAGCTAGTAAAAAGAGCATTCAGAATTCAAATACAGGGGTGCCTGGGTGACTCAGTCGGTTGTTGATTTTGACTCAGGTCATGATCTCGTGGTTCGTGGGTTCAAGCCCCACATCAGGCTCTGTTCTGACAGCATCAACCCTGCTTGGGATTCTATCTCTCCCTTTTCTCTCTGCCCCTCCCCTGCTGTCTCTCTCTCCCTCTTTCAAAATAAATACATAAAAACTTCTTTTAATGCTTATTTATTTGAAGGCACAAGAGAGACAGAGCACGAGCAGGGGNTTCTCTCCCTTTTCTCTCTGCCCCTCCCCTGCTGTCTCTCTCTCTCCCTCTTTCAAAATAAATACATAAAAACTTCTTTTAATGCTTATTTATTTGAAGGCACAAGAGAGACAGAGCGCGAGCAGGGGAGGGGTAGAGAGAGAGGGAGACACAGAATCTGAACCAGACTCCAAGCACAGAGCCTGACGCAGGGCTCGAACTCATGAACTGGTAGATCATGACCTGAGCTAAAGTTGAATGCTCAACTGACTAAGCCACCCAGGTGCCCCAAATACAGAAAAACTTAAGAAGTAAAAAAGAATTCAAATACAGGCTTTCTAACTCCCATCCCTGCTCTTCCAGCTTATCCCACTCAGCCTTTTCTGACATTTTTGGCATTCTCCCTGGACCATTCTACACCCTGACACCTTGATATGTGTATTGGGAATCTTGAGAAGGTTTCAGAAGATTTGCTTTGTCCTGGGAGGCCAGTGGAACACTGGCGGTCACCACCCCCACTCCTGCCCCCCACTATATTTAGGCAGTGTGTTAACATTAGTGCATCTGAGCCTTGGATCCCCACACAGTGGCTGTGAATCAATCCGTCATGGCAATAATTGGAGAGAGGGCACATTGCATTGCCCTGGGTCTCAGATTTTCCTGTGCACAATGTGGGTGTCAAACCAGTTGTTAATTACAGCCTCTCCATCTGTTATGATCTGACACTTTGGGTCCGTCTTGCTCCAACGCCTGTCGTCACTGGGGCCTCATCAGTGAGGGTGGTGATGAGTTTCTCCTGACCTTTTTTATTCTCTTTCCTCTTTACCAAACAGCCTGTGTTTGGTGATTGTCTATGGTCTGGTCAGACCTTCTGTGTGCATCTGAGAGCTATACACCTGGGCATTTGGGGAAGTGGGGGAGGATGGGACAGGCCACTTACCGTGTCAAGCCGAGTCGGTTGCTAACGCCTTTGTCTCTGTTGCAGTGTCCAACATCTGTAACACACGAGGCATCCACTCCTGCCAGGAGTGTCTGGCTGTGAGTCCTGTGTGTGCCTGGTGCTCAGATGAGGTAAGGAGAGAACATCTGACCTGACTTCTTCCCCAGGCTTAGCTGCTTTTGTGCAGGAATGGACCCATAGGGCTATCTCCTCCCTGCTAAATTCACAAGCCCCTTGTCCCTTCTGAGCAGAACTAGGATGAAGCTTTCCAACTGGTAAATGTCAGTGGGAGCTGTCATGGGGTTGCCGCCGGAATCGCCGTCCTGACGCTACGGTGTGGCCCTTGGCAAGAGCCAATGTGGTTAGGTCCCTGGTCTCACTGTAGCCATTGTCCCCCTTTACCATACTTTGCTTGCTTTTTTGTTGGGGTGGAGCACCTCAGGGAAGCAGGGTATCAAAAAGAGAGGCGGCGGAGGGTTGTTGGCATAGAGGTGATGCTGCCTTACAAGAATCCTAGAGTTTTTAAAAGGCAAATAAAAGAAGAATCTTGAACTTACATGGTGTGGGTGGGGGATGTTCAGTCAGGGGATCTTTTCTCTTTTCCTCTGATGTCTGGACCCCACAGTTTTACCTTTTCCTCTCTCTCCCTCTCATTTTCCTCCTTCCTTCCCTCTCTTAGGTGTCAATGAGGGAAGGCACTGGGCCAATTTGGTGAGGATAGAAGGGTAACAGGAAAGGGTTAGCTGTGTCTAGGCAGAGGGTTTGTTGTGTCTGGGGCCCTAGGGAATGAGTGTGTCTGAGGGAACGGCTATGTTTGTGGCTGGGATGGGAATTTGGAGCTGGTGAGAGCCAGGGGAGGGGTGGGGGGTGAGTGTGGCTGGAGGGATTCCAGTGATTAGGTCTGAGGCTGAGTCATTGGCTTGGCCCCCGGCAGGTGTTTACCTGAACTCCTGGCCCGGCTGCTTTCCCTGCTACCTGAGGCGCCCTCTCTGTCACCACAGTACATCTCTGCCCTCTGCAGTTTCATGACTGCTCTAACCCAGCCTCCTCCTCTTCTCTTCCCTGATCTGCTGAGTTTCCTAAAAAGGCAACCTCCCTGGCAGGCTGGGGGGGGTCACGTGGGGGGAGAGGGCGGGAGCTGGGACGCTGTTTATCCTTGGACAGGAGGGCTGCCAGAGCTGCCGGGCCAGCCCCACACACTGCCTTGCCGCTGTACAGTTCAGCGCGGGAACTGCCTCCAGAGGCGGCTGCCCAGCTTCTGGGCCACA